>NC_058136.1:375874-383448 GCF_016433145.1 Gracilinanus agilis | reverse complement strand
GTGTGTGTGTGTGTGTGTGTGTGTGTGTGTGTGTGTGTGTGTGTGTGAGAGAGAGAGAGAGAGAGAGAGAGAGAGAGAGAGAGAGAGAGAGAGAGAAATGGGGAGTAGTTAGGGGGTGGCTGCCCAAACTCCTTGGTTTGAAAGCTGCTGCTTTGTGAGGACACATTGCTCCCTCTCCATTATCCTGACTATTTTCAAAACTGGAAGACTCTAAAGGAGGGAAGGAAGAAATGGAAGGAGGGAGGAAGCATGTCTCTGTGGAGTCTGCACTGTTGAGGATGGCAATGAAAGTGCTGCTGAAAAGACAAAGGGATTTGTAATGGAATTGTAGGCTGCAACTCTGCCATTTTTCTTCTGCACCCCAGAAATGGCTTATCTCAAATTTAATAGGGGCTTGTTTTGCCTGCTATTTTAATTTTTTAAAATAGAATCATAGGTTTGTAGAAGGCATTGCACATTTCAAATATAAAAATAGCTGGCATTTATATAGATGCTTTAAGGTTTTCAAAGGGAAGCATGTATTTTAACTCACTTGAGTGCAGGGTACAGTATCTCATTTTAGCTTCAAAATACCCATGTTTTGTAGGTGATGGAAGATATAGTTATCATTGTTTTATAGACGGGAAAACTGAGGCTCAGCGAAGATGTGTTAAAAAAAAGTGAATTGATCATGTGGTCCACAGTCACATAGAGGTGTTCTTGACCAAGTGTTCTTAATCTTTTTTGTGTGCACCATGGATTCCTGTGGTGACAGTCTAAATTTTTTCTCAGAATATTTTAAAATACATAGGATTATATAGGAAACCTGGGCAACTAGGTGGTGTAGCAGATAGAGTGTTGGGCCTAGAGTTAGGAAAACTCACCTTCCTGAGTATATACATCAGGCCTCAGACACTTACTAGCTATGTGACCCCGGGCAAGTCACTTAACCCTCTTTGCCTCAGTTTCCTCATCTGCCAAATGAGCTGAGGAAGGAAATGACAAAGCACTCCATTATCTTTGCCAAGAAAACCCCAAGTGGGGTCAGAGACCACTGAAAATGACTGAACCATAACATAGAAAATAAATTATATTGCAATAAAGATGTCATTCCTCCCCTCTAAATCTAAATTCATAAACCCAATGTGATCTGTTCAAGAGCCCTTTGGGGGATCTATATCTAGGAATATTTAGGAAAATCTCTCAAGGAAGTTTCCATTGCAGAGGTTGGGGGAAGACAATAATATGGAGGTGAGGGAACACAGTAGTGAGGTGAGGGAATACAGGACTCTGAAAGACAGACTGAGAATGGCTTGAATTATGTCAGGTTGCCTTTTATTTGTCATTAATTTGATCATCCCTTTGGAGTGCTACTCAGAAAAATAAATGTATTATTTAAGAAAGCCCTCTCACAGCTGGGCTAGACATGCTTTCATCCCCTCTAAAGTGTACACATTGCATACAAAAAAAGAGTTCATAAAGCAAGGAGGTTAGCCTTTTTTTTTTTTTTTTGCATGGGGGGAGTGGGGAGAAAGGAGATAGGCCAGTGTAGTGCATAATTCCCATCACTTTTCCAAAAATACCCAGATGGCTGGATATCTATTGGCCAGGGTAGTGCTGGGAGTTTCATTCACTAGTCCACTCCAGAAATTTAAACCGTTCTCTTGTGGAAGCAAATGACACTTCCTCCTCTTCCTCCTCCTCCTCCTCTCCTCTTTCCTCTTCCTCCTCCTCTTTCTTCTTCTTCTCTCCATCTGCCTCCTCCTTGCCAGCCTCCATCCCGCAGGCAGGAAGTTACCAGCAGGGGTAGACAGGTTATAAAACTACAATAACAAATAAACAAAGACAATTCCAACAGCTCTTCTCCTGCAGTCCTGAGCTGCAGAAAGCAGCGGTTTGTCTGCACGTTTCCCAGGCGTCCAGATTGTTGCTTGTGCTTTTTGAAGATAGAAAGTTACAGTAAGATTGAACTGAGCGGGTGTTTATATTGCTTCTGCAGCCAGCCAGATTCTGCTCTGAGGGGAAGGACTCCAATTAAACCAGTCCCTCCTCTAATCACACAAGGAGCATAAAATTGACCCCAGTACATTTCTGAGGACTTCGAGACTTGGGGAGACTTAATGGGAAGACTTTCCAGGGGGGTTTCTGTTTGATGATTGCCATTGTGTAAAATGTTTTGTCTTTGCAAAGAAGTGAGTGCATCCAAATTTCCAGACCAGATTTTTGTTTTCCTTGGTTCTGGGAGATGCCTAGGTAGTTAACGAGGCAGGGGGGCGGGGGAGGGATTGGCAATATTTTCCCTGGTTCTTCCTGGGCAAGTGGACAGTGGTGGTCCTTTGTAAGGCTGAGTCCTATATACACATGCAAACATGCCCTGTAGTGTTCAGTCATCACCTGTGATGGGTTCTCAGGCATAAGACCTGTTTAACCCTCAGTATTGGAATATAAGAGTGGGATTCAGCTCCCCTCAGCTTTCTGCAAAACTGAGAGGGCCAGGGTGCTCTGCTGACACTCCCTCTCTGAAGATTTGGTGAAGCTTCCTTGCCAGCCTGGTAGCTTGAGGACAGAGGTGTGGAAGCCTTTGGTGGTCATAGAGGAGAGCAGATAATTGCCAAATCCTCCCCCTCACTCCCAGCTGGATTTCCTTTTTCCAGTAAGTTGTAGCCACCTGGATCCTTAGGACCTGAAAGCATAAGCACAGGTCTGAAGAGTGAGCCTGGACAAAGACAGAAGAGTCTACTAAAACTCCAGCCAGTGGGAAAGGACCGCTGCGCCAGACCCCTGCTAAGGCAATGGCCAGTGGGCCACAGCCATGGGCTAAATGTGACTTCAACAAACTGAGAGCTTCTGAAATCGTCAGCTCAAGCTTCTTCTGAGACGAGGTTCGGTTGACAGCAGTTTTAAATGCCTAAGGTTGGGAGGGCTAAATACTGAAATTGGATGAGACAAATTTGGAGGATAGAAAGGGGGAAAGTGCCTGCGTAGGACTTAAGAACTAGGCATGAGTCATCCTTTTACCAGTATGGACCCCTCTCCCTCTGAATTCTCTGTCAGTCTGGGGAAGTCTTAGAGTGGCTCTGCTCACACTGCTCCTGGGCCAGGCAGCTAGTAGAGCGGTAAGACAAGGGCAGAGAGCAGACTCTGGATCATGGAGTTGTGGGCAGAAGGCTGAGGAACCTGGTCCTTGGAGGAGGAGGTGGAGGGAGCTAGAAAGAAGCTTAGCCAGGCACCTGGATTTAGTGTTTCCCAAACAGCTCCCGTGTTCTTGGTACACTCCCTCAGGGATCAGAGTGACAAATGAAACAGCAATTAGGGTGTCAAGTCTGTACTAATAAGCCAACTTTAATCACACTATGTTCTTAGAGACAGAGGTTCTTAGGAAGCTGTTGCTGGCACTTGGAGTCCCATGATTTTTAGCAAAACCTCCTAGGTTCTGAGGTGCCCTGAGATGAGAGTCATGCCCTTTACCAGCTCAGCTCAGGTCATGGGGAAGCTGGTGCAAATAGCAAGAAGCAAAAATTGTGCTAAGGTTCCTGTGAGATCTGGGGGGATCTGGGTTTGATTTCAAGAAATATTTCCTGACAGGTGGAAATAGGTTTGCTGAGGTATATCTAGGGATCTCTTTTCTTGGAGATAAGATCCTCCTCCTGGGATGGAAGCAAGTGTGGTCCTGTCTACACATAAATGGAGAGACTGAATTGACTATTTTGGTTCTATTTGCCTCTACTTCTCCACCTCCATCATTTGTGAGTAAGTCACCTTCCTGTTTTGGGGTGTTTTATGGGTTTGCTTTGGAAGGATAGCTCTTTTGCCTTAATAGGTAAAGTTTATAATACCAAAGGCAACATATCCCAAAGTCTATATGTGAGTGACAATCAGATTTATATAGTTCCTGTTCCAAATTTCTCAGAAAATTCCTGACATTATTTCATGTTGCCTGGGTTACACCTCTAATTGGGTGCCTAGTAATCTTTTGCTCTTTTGAAGGGATAAGCTTCATTTTTAGATTATATTAGTTGGTTTGACCCCAGGGAGGCAGATCTCTCTCTCTCTCTCTCTCTCTCTCTCTCTCTCTCTCTCTCTCTCTCTCTCTCTCTCATTTCCCCTCCCTCCCTCATCTCACTCTGCCTATCTCTCTGTCTTTGTCTGTCCCTGTCTTTCTCTGGAAGTTGCCTCCTTGGGGTGTCAATTATGGCCAGCACTTGAAGGAGCAAGGTACTTATTTTCTCACTTTGATACATGATCCTGATCTCCTTTTGTTTCTTTTTGGTTTTGCTATTCTAAATATCACTTGACACTCTGAACATTTGGGAGGTCTGCTCTTTCAAAAGTAAGAAAGCCCCAAATAAAACAACCCAGTAGCCACAGGGAAGTTGAATCACAAGTGATGGAAGTGATGATGCAATAGGGAATCCTTGTACTCAAAAATTCTCAAGAGTTGGCCTAGCTGAAGTGCAAGACATGGGAGGAGGCAGGTGTTTTGAGAAGTAGACTTGATTGATTAGCCTGTAACAATGCCCGCACACCTTGAACTTCAGCACTCAGGACAGTAACTCTCAGAATGTTGGCCCTTAGAAGATTCTGTCTTGGAACTTTGCCTTCAGAGTTCATGGTTAATAGCTTCAGGATCCTTTGTAAGATGCTCTTCTCTCATCTTGGTTGACACACTGTCTGGCTCCCCCCACCCAATATCCATCTCAACTGATACAGAAGATGTAGTGCAGGATTTGGAGTCAGGGTCTGAAATCGAATTCCAGCTCCACCACTTAACTAGTACGAATAGTGACATTGCTGTCTCCCTTTCAAGTGTGCCAATTGTTTCACATTGTTTTTTCTGGACCCTGGGATGTCATTGGTGTAGGGGATTCCTGAACATTACTTTATTTGAGCCTCACAACAACCCTGTGAGGTAAGTACTACAGGTACTGTTATTCCTATCCTACAGAATCTCAGAGAAGGAGAATGATTCGTATGTGGTCACACAGCTAATAAGTGTCAGAGGTAGAATTCAAACTGAGGCTCTGATTTCAAATCCAGCACTTCACCCACTATGCCACACTGCTTGGTACTTTCTGTGGCACCTTGGGGTGAGCCATTTTACCTCCTGCTTCATCTGTAAAACGAAGAGGTTAGACCAGATGACCGTTCAGATTCCTTTGAGCTTCAAGGGTCTGGTCCTACTACCACGGGGATTCTCTTCCTCATCCCCCTGCCCCCTTTTCCAGTGATTGAATCAAGTTACTGTCTCCTAGGTTATTCTCTCTTTTCTGCTAGGATCTGGCTCAGTATGCAAGAGGGAGAAAAATTTATCATTCAATCTTTTTATATAATATGTATGTATATATATCTGTGCACTTGGATATATCTGTGATCTCACCATCGTGGGTACTTCCTCATGGTTATACATAAAACATGTGTGTGTGTATATGTGTGGTGTGTCTATATATAGATGCATCACACACACACATATCAGATACAGATGCTTACTTAACTTTTAGGGAAATTTCCCAGCAGTATGGTGCAGTGAAAACAGTGTGTATATTTGGAGTCAGAGGACCCATTTTTGAATCTTGGCTCTGTCCCTGCGTAACCATGGCCAAATCACTTCTTTGGTTTCCTAAGATGGCATTGGACTAGCTCTAAATCTGTGATCCGATGAACCTTATCTCTTTGTGATCTCCTGATACTTAATCCACACCAAGAGGCTGTCTCTAGTGATAGGTCCAGCACGTGTCCATTATGAAGAAATGCCGTGCCTAGACCTCTCTCTGAACCTCAGTTTCCTTATCTGGAAAAAATGAAGTTGAACTTGCTGATCTTGGAGGTCTGTTCCAGCTCTCTGATTCTACTACAAAATACACTTCACCCAGGGCTTCTCACCCTAAAAAAAGAATGGAAAGTGGATCCCTTTACCCAGTCAGGGGGGCCACTTTGTGTTCACAAAGAACAGGGCGATCTTTGCCATGAGATCTTTTTTGTTTTTATCTCTTTGTCTCCCTGTTGGTGAGTGAACCAGCTAGTGTGAAGAAGAGTGAGAGAGCAAACTAGCCCAGGAGAGACAGTGTATTTTGTCTTCTCTGTCTACGAAACTTTAATGCCAAGCTGGTCTCTCCTCTTTTTAATCCAAATTGATTTCTTTGACTACAACTGCCCATGCTTGGCTGATTTCTATAGGCAGGGAATGCAAATTAATTTTAACTTCAGCCTGATAAAATGAGAATTAAGAAGGAAATGATGATGCTCCTTCACCTCCCAAATAATGTTGCCCATTCCAAAAGCAAATGAGTGACTTTCTGATTATCTGTTATTTTGTTACTATGGTTTATCTCTATTTGAATGTTTAATGAGGCTTTGTTGAATTTATTGAGGAGAGGAGAGGCTGGGCAGAGAAGAGGGCTTCTTGGGCTATCCACAAGCTTCCCAATTTCTAACAGATTGAGAGGAATTTATAAAAAAAGATTTGAAATGTCACCTTTATGTCTCTATGGGGGGGGGGTCAGAAATTCTCATCACCAAGGCCTTTGGGCATCCCTCATGACAGAAGAGAGAGGGGCAAGCTCGAAGCTGTTCTTGATGACTTAAACATCCAACCAAATGCTTGAACCAGTGAGCTATTTCTTGATGTGTTTTTCTGAGGGCATGTAGGGTTGGAGAGTAGGGAGGAGCCTGGGGAGCGGCTGGCTACACTGACTTTTCCCTCCATCTGCCCCCTCGTGCCCCTCTTCCTTTCTCTCCTGCCTCCCCTCCTAGGACATGGAATTGTGTCTCAATGCCAGAGTGGGCACTTGGCCTCTCTATGGCTAAAGATTGCTAATAGAATTGCTTCCAGGCTGAGAAAAGGATGAAATAATTCTCCTTATTTGGTGCCAGTTAAGAATCGGAGGGGGGGAGCGATAGTCTTTGAACGAGTGATATGTTTTATCTCATTGCATAATATTATAGCATTATAGTGTGTGTATCATAGGTGTACTGTATGCATACATATATAATATACACATCTCTATATACACACATATACAGATATGTGCAACAAGCGGCTCTCCCTGCCCCCCACCTGTCATCCCTATAACTGTCACTTCAGAGAACCAGAAAGAAATCGCTCTTTTGGGTCCAAATTGTAAACGCTGGGGAATGAATTCAGAGCCATGAGAAACGGCACCGTACATTTTGGGGTTCGGGGGGAAATGCTACTCCTAGCACTGCCGCGGTGCGGCTCCTGCCCGTGGCCCTACGGCGAGGGGAACACGCTCCACGCTTCCAGAACAGAGAACTCCCGGACGGTCCTTCTTCTTCGGGGAGCCGAGGGGCTCCTGTCTCAGCGCCTGCCAGGCAGAGGCGGCTCCTGGCCCGTCTGGGAAGGTCGTCCAGGATCTCCTCAGAGCCCCGGGAGCATCCCTGGCGTCCGGCCTCGCCCGCCGCCTCGTCAGCCGAAGCATCGGGCGGCGCCGCTGTCCGAGGGCGGGTTTAAAGGGGAACCCCCCGACGGCGTCCTCCGTCCCTCCCGCCCCCCGGCCCCCCGGCCCCCCATCTACCTGGAGTCGCTGGTCTCCGCCAGGCGGTTGTTCATGATCCCCAGAGCCCCCACACCCCCCGAG
>NC_058136.1:346002-347324 GCF_016433145.1 Gracilinanus agilis | reverse complement strand
TATTATAATGGTTCAGGCAGGTAGATAGTAATGAGGACCTGTGTGTATAGAGAAGGAAATGGATATAAGAGGTGCCACAAAGGTAAGCTGGATAGGACTTGGTAATTGGTTGAATATGAAGAATGAGAAAATCAAAGATAATAACAAGGAATAAAACATGGCAGACAGGATAAATGTTGCTGTTGACAAAAATAGAGAAATCAGAAGGAGGAAGAGGTTTATGGGTAAATATTATGAGTTTGGTTTTGGACATGTTGAATTTGAGGTGCCAGGGGGACATCCAAGTAAACATGCCCCGCAGTTGGAGATGTGGGTGTAACTTTCAGGAAGAAAGTTGGGTTGGAGATATAGATTTGGGACTTACCTGCAGAGAGGTGGTAAATGGAACCATCAATAAGATTGCCAAAAGAGAAAAAAGAAGAGGAAAGTGGGACCAGAACCTTGAGAGGAATCCCCTTCCCTAACAAGGAAGAGGATGAAGTAGGCGTTATAGGGACGGAGAGGTTAGAGAGGCAGGAGAAAAACCAGGAGGGAATGGTTTCTCTGAAGCTAATATATGAGAGAGACAGAGACAGAAAGAGACAAAGACAGAGACAGACAGAATACACAGGTTATTCAATAGAAAATGGTAACTAACATTGTAAGTAGGCCATTTTTTATAACCTCAGAGAGCGCTGCCTCAGTAGAACAGTGAGGGCAAAAGTAAATTGCAAGGTGAGGAGACAAAAGGTAGTGAGGAATTGCTGACCAGGTGAGCCCGAGACCAAGTGGCCTCATTAACATTGTGTTTCTTTCCCTAAGCACAGGTGATAGAACGATGATCATCAGAGATGGATTTTTAGGAAATAGTTATGTCAGGAGATTGGCTCTTCTTGGGCTCCTCAGTTGGTGCTAATTGGCGATAGGAGTTTTGGGGATTTTTGAGTTTTTTTGCAATCACTTGCATTTCAGAGAAGGAGATAAACACTACCAGGAAGATGAGCCCAAGCTACAAGAATGAGGAAGGTATTCAGAGTTAAGGAGATGGTGAAATGGTGTTTGAGAGGTACCATAAAATATTCCATGTTCCATTGTGTTGGGTAAACCTTCTGGGGGAGTATAAAAGGAGTTATTGGCTATCCTCTAATGTCTTAAGTCTTTGTTAATATTTGCTTATGAGTCCTTTTGTGTTTTTTAAGCATTGTGTGGATGTATGTATGGTATCATGTCATTTCAGTCATGTCCAAGTTTTCATGATCCCACCTGGGGTTTCCTCAATAAAGAAACTGGAATGGTTTGCCATTTCCTTCTCCAGCTCATTGGGACTTGCCAGAGTCCCACAG
>NC_058136.1:333487-345502 GCF_016433145.1 Gracilinanus agilis | reverse complement strand
CTAAGAAGTCTCTAGAAAGGATCCTTAAAAATATTGTTGATGAATATATAGAAAGGAAAGCAGTGATTTCAAAAAGCAAATTTGGTTTCATCAAGAACAGATCATGTCATATTAATCTCATTTCCTTTTTTTTTTTTTGGTCAGGATTACTAAACTAATACATGGGGTAACTGCTGTGAATATAGTTTACCTAGACCTTAGCAAAGCATTTTGATAAAGTATTTCATATTATTCTTTTGGAAAATATGGACAGGTTGGATTAGATGATAATAAAAATCTTAGAGATAAAGAATAGATTGGTTGGCTGAACTCAAAAAGTTATTGGTCATAGTTCAATGTCAACATAATAGGAAGTTTCCAGTGGAATATCCCAGGAATCTGTGATTAATTCCACACCTTTTAACATTTATCTCAGTGATTTAAATGAAGACTTAGGTGGTCTGCTTATTATATATGCAGAAGATACAAAGCTAGGTATAGGTAACAGTGGATGAGAGAGTCAAAAACCAAACATTTATGAACTGAACTTTATTGTGGGCTTCTAGTTTGACATCTCTGGAGAGTGTAGAGCTGGATCTATGAAAATGAACTGCAGTAGAGACACATGTGAAGTCTTTCACTTGGGTACAAAAAAACCCCAATACAATAAATATAAGTCAAAGGAGGGGAGAGCATGGAGAGATAGCAGTTATTCTGAAAAGGATCTAGAAGATCTATAGGAGACAAGTAAACTCAACATGAGTCAGCAGGGTCATGGGACAGCCAAAGAAGTTGATGCAATTTTGGGGAATATGAGGAAAGACAGTTTTTTAAGAATAGAGAGGTGATAATCTCACTGTAGTCTGACTTTGTCAAATTTCATTAGAATATTTTATTCAGTTCTAGGCACCAAGATTTAAAAAGGACATAGATAGGGGCATCTAGGTTGTTCAAAGGATAGAGCTCCAGGCCTACAACTGAGATGATCTGGGTTCAAATTTGGCCTTAGACACTTCTTAGCTGGCAAGTCATTTAACCTCAATTGTCTAGCTTTTGCCACTCTTCTGTCTTGGAATTGATAATAAGGCAGAAGTTAAGGATTTGAGAGAGGGAGGTGTGGTTTAGTGTCCAAAGGAAGATGGCCAGAATGGTTGAGGGCCTTTAGTTAATGACTTATAAGGATCAGTTGAAAGAACTGAAGAAAATCAGTTTCAAGGGGGCATACTGACTATAATAAGGAAAAGGGATTAAACTAATTCTACTTGACTCTAGAGCACTGAGTGGAAGGTGAAAAGAATCAAATTTATGTTTGATATCAAGAAAAACTTCCTAACAATTAGAGCTATCCGAAAGTGGTAGGCCAGGTAACCTCTTGGTGGGTATGTTATAGTGGGGGTTCCTTTCATGTATGAGTTGAACTAGCTGGCTGCCAAAGGTTCCTTCTAACCAAAAGGATGCTAGATGCAGATCAAAGTGGTATTTACCCTTTAGAACCACAAGCCAGGGCTTAATTTATTGTTCTGTTGGCTGTCTAGGTTTAAAAAAGTGATGGAGAAAATATTAACAGTGCAAATTAAGCTTAAAGTCATTTCATATGTGCATTTTTTTCACAGAGATCCAATTGTTAAATATTTACCAGCATACCCCAGTGAAAGGCATCCATCCTTAGAAAAGGTCCACAGAGAAGCTCACTTTCACAATTATGCCAAATACTCCTATGACTGCTTTCTCTGATGCTCACAAATCGTCTTGGGCATCTTCCTTGTATGTCCTACCAGCCTTCTGAGAACTCTTGTTTCTTTTCCTTTTGATACCGAAAAGTGAAGCAAGAAAACTTGTTTCCCATATGAGTGTCCTTTTCTAATTAAATTCTTCTTTTTCTCTACTTTCAATATGTTTTTCATTTGTATAATGGTTACACCATTGGTATATTTTATACCAAAATGCCTCAAAGCACCTTTCACACCAATTTTTACAACCTTGAGAGGCAGTCATGACAGCTATTTCCACTTTACAGAGGATAAAAATGAGAAGTTGAGGGACTCCTCAAGAGTCATTAGATTTGGAAAAGGCCTTAGAGAGCATTCTCATCATTGTATAAATGAGGAAACTGAATCTGAGAGAGGTGAGACAAATGACTCGAAGTCCCCTAATTAGTAACAAACCTGGAATTGGAAACCAAGTCTCCTGACTTCCTTAGCCAGGATCCTGGCTAGTACACCATAGAGATGACATTACAGTTTAACTTTTCTGATTTTTTTTTACTCTTTTCCTTGATTCTTTGCTCTTTGGAGCCACAAATTGTTGATGGGCCTAGATTTGTAAACAATGTTCGCTGTTTATTCATTAACCTCTGAAGATGTAGTGACAGTCTGACACCTAAAAGAGGCTATTCAGTTTATATACGTTAATCTTAATCTTAATCTTAATATATAGAATACAAGGTTTTTGAAACAGAGATAGAAATTTATATCTCCACAGAGTGTGGGGTCTGAAGCATCCTTGGTTCCCACAAGACCTTGCGAAACCTGGTTCAGAATCCTAGAGCACTGTGATCTATAACTATTGATCATGCAACACTGTCAGGAAATATGTGACTAAAATATTAATCTATTAAAATATGCTTTGCTATTTTTTTAATCTTGGTTTAACACTGTAATGCAGTGGTTCAAAGGGCTGGTTCTAAGTTCAATCTATTTCAAGACTTCATATTAATGCCTTTGTTTTAAATAATCAAAACTGAATGTTGCAAAATTATAAAGACCAAGCTTGCTCACGGAGAAGAGATGTGAAAAGAAGCAATCACAGGGTGTGAAACATATTATATAATATTAATTTTTTATATGTATTCATTGGTATTGCTGAATGATGCACACATTTCAGTCTTATCCATCAATAATTCAAAAGTTTTGTTAAAACTTAGCTCCTAAATTTTTATCTTCATTCGGGCAGAATAGTTGTTCTTGAAATCAAAAGACATTGCACTTTTATATTTTTTAATCAATGGCTATAAAACCCACTGAAACTCTTGGTTGGAAAGTTTTTAAAAAGAGATTAGAAAAATCCTATTGTTTCTAACAATAGACAGCCACCAATAGGGCAATGACTAAAAAAAAGTTCATAAATGGAATGGAATGGAATGTTGCCTAGCTTTAAGAAATTTTTAAAAATGTGATGAACACAGGGAAGACAGGAAAGACATATTAAATGAATAATGTAAAATGAGGCAAACAGTTAGGAAAACAACAGACATAAAGACAAACTAAAACATTACAAACAATGTAAAATGAAAATAATGATAGCATTTACATAGCAAGATTGTTGTAAGAATCCAATGAGATGATATTTGTATATCGGAGCTATAGAAATACTTACCTTCCCCTAATATATGTATATTTACTTATTTATAAAATAGTTATATATGCTTCTGTATTAATTATTATGTATATTATAAAACATGTTAAAATTTAAAAGATTTAGATAAAATGAAATAATCTTTAATCCTGGCATCAACAGGAAGCCATTGGAGTTTACTGAATAGTGTAGTGACATAGTCAAATCTGCTTTAAAGGTAAATAAAAAGAAAGGCTGTTAAATGCAAGAAGCAATTGCATATAAAAACACAACAATATTTAAAAATAAATACCATTGGAATATATATATGTATATATATGTAACCCAAATAGGCACCTTTTATATTATGAAAGTTGATTCTACAAGAAATGTCATAAAATAATTCTAAAATTGTATTTGTAGATTGATTGTACTATTAAAGAGAATACCATTTTTTGTTTTTAAAATTTTACTACAAACTACATTGAGCAATCTCTGATGCTTTTCCCCGCTTTGTAAGTCACTACATAGTAATGCTGCTGTTTGTGTATATTTTTTGTCCTTGCTCATTTTTATTAACTTCTAGTTTTTCATTAAATTTGACTTTCTTTTTGGTATGATTCAGGTTTTTTCACTTTTTTGCACCTTTTAAAAGTTAATTACAGGTGTTTTATCTTTTTGATAAGCATACTTGTTTATGGTAAAGTATACACATGAGTATATTTGAATTTTCCTTTTATCCCACAATAATCAGTTTGTCACAAATATTGTTTTTAATTCAGCTATTTTGAAGATCTGAACAGAAGGGAGAGCAATTAATTAAAGTGGAAGAATTAGCCAACAGAATCTCCTAAAGCAGATGTAGATTAAAAATAATGCGTTCATATCCTCAAATCAGTATTGTTAGGAGGTTAGGGGAAAATTCTGATTTAAAAATGTTAAAGGATAAGGCTTTTCTCTCTACCCTCTCTCCCACCACTCCCAAAGAATTTAGAAAAAAAATGAAACATTTTGTTCAAAAATTGTTCTTTTAGGGAGCAGCAGGTAGCTCAGTGGATTGAGAACCAGGCCTGGAGATGGGAGGTCCTGGCTTCAAATCTGGCCTCAGACACTTCCTAGCTATGTGACTCTGGGCGAGTCAGTTAACCCCCATTTCCTAGCTCTTACCACTCTTCTGTCTTAGAACCAATACATAATATTGACTCTAAGATGGAAGGTAAGGGCTTAAAAAAATTGTTCTTGTATTAGTTTTGAAAAAGAAAAGAGCATTTTCATACAGTACTTGCAACAAAATTCATATCATTTGTTTAAAAAGGCAGACGCTGGGAGGAAACGATGTTTCTTGCCTTTTATAATTGTCATTAAAAAATCTGGTAACCAGTGCTACCAAAATTAGAAGGGAAACAACAAATTGGGAAAAAATCTTTATAACAAAAAACTCAAATAAAGGTCTAATCACTCAAATATACAGGGAACTAAATCAATTGTATAAAAAATCAAGCCATTCCCCATTTGATAAATGGGCAAGGGACATGAATAGGCAATTTTCAGATAAAGAAATCAAAACTATCAATAAGCACATGAGAAAGTGTTCTAAATCTCTAATAATTAGAGAAATGCAAATCAAAACAACTCTGAGGTATCACCTCACACCTAGCAGATTGGCTAAAATGACAGCAAAGGAGAGTAATGAATATCGGAGGGGACGTGGCAAAATTGGGACATTAATGCATTGTTGGTGGTGTTGTGAACTGATCCAACCATTCTGGATGGCAATTTGGAACTATGCTCAAAGGGCTTTAAAAGACTATCTGCCTTTTGATCCAGCCATAGCACTGCTTGGATTATATCCCAAATAAATAATAAGGAAAAAGACTTGTACATTTATAGCTGTGCTTTTTGTGGTGGCAAAAAATTGGAAAATAAGAGAATGTCCTTCAATTGGGGACTGGCTGAACAAATTGTGGTAACTGTTGGTGATGGAATACTATAATGCTCAAAGGAATAATGAACTGGAGGAATTCCATGTGAACTGGAATGACCTCCAGGAATTGATGCAGAGTGAAAGGAGCAGATCCAGGAGAACAATTATACACAGAGACTGATACGCTGTGGTACAATAACATAATGGACTTCTATACTAGCAGCAATGCAAGGATCCAGAACAAGGCTGAGGGACTTATAAGAAAGAAAACTAGCCACATTCAGAGGAAAAACTGTGGGAGGAGAAACAGCTGATATTGTGAATGTCTGGAAATAACCTAGGTAATAGGTTATAACTACCTGCCTGGAGGAGCAAAGGTCTGGCTCAGAGAGGGAAAGGTTGAGAATTCTCACAATGGAGGGAGAGGACAATAAGGAGAATTGTTGGGAAATAAGGAAGGGTTGCTGTGGGTATGTTAGAGACAAGCTTCATGATGGGCTACCAATGGAAGACTAAAATGCAATTCATCTTCCAACCCTCCAATTGATGGACTGCATACACCTTCAAGTCAAGCCACAGCTTCACTTGAGAGAACATTGTTCTTTTTTTTGGTTTGATTTGAAATTTTTTATTTAATTAATTTAGAACATTTTTCCATGGTTACATGATTCATGTTCTTTCTTTCCCCTCCTCCCACCCCTCTCCCATAGCCAATGAGCAATTCCACTGGGTTTTACATGTGTCATTGATCAAGACTTATTTCCAAATTGTTAACATTTGCATTAGAGGTGATCATTTAGAGTCAATATCTCCAATCATCTCCCCATCAACTCATGTGATCAAGCAGTTGTTTTTCTTCTGTGTTTCTACTCCCACAGTTCTTTCTCTGGATGTGGATAGCATTCTCTCTCATAAGTCCCTCAGGATTGTCCTGGATGGTTGCATTGCTGCTAGTAGAGAAGTCCATTACATTCGATTGTGCCACAGTATATCCATCTCTGTGTATGATGTTCTCCTGGTTCTGCTCCTTTCACTCTGCATCAATTCCTGGAGGTTGTTCCAGTTCACATGGGATTCTTCCAGTTCATTATTCCTTTCAGCAAAATAGTATTCCATCACCAATAGACACCACAATTTGTTTAGTCATTCCCCAGTCAAAGGGCATCCCCTCATTTTCCATTTCTTTTGCCACCACAAAGAATGTGGCTATAAATGTTTTTGTACAAGTCTTTTTCCTTATGATCTCTTTGGGATATAAACCCAGCAGTGGTATGGCTGAATCAAAAGGCAGACAGTTTTTTAAAGCACTTTGGGCATAGGAGAGAACATTGTTCTAACAAACCCTGAAACTATGCTTAGTGCTGACTTCCTAGGATAGCCCTCAGGTTTCCCAAAGTTATCAGAATCACAATGTCCAGGGGAAGCCAAAGAATTGATGTTAAATTTGGCCAAGGGGACTGAAATTCCATATATTCTAAGGGTTCACGGAGTGTTGCAGAAAGCTTATAGGACCTAATGGTTCCTCATGGATATATTGGGATAATTCTGTTTTACTCTTAAAGAGAATAAGATTGTAGGAGAAGGCATTTGAGGCAGTGGAAATTCTAAGGCCTCCAGTATATTACTGGTATCCCTAGAACCAATCTAGAAACTGATCTAGTCAAACACAACACATACACGTTCTGAATTGCTGTTATGCCACTGATATATTTAAAACAAACAAACAAAAACAACCTACCACACAGAGATCCACTGTTATTTATTTTTAGCTCTGATGAATTTGTTTTTCTAATAATAGGACAATAAACAGGACAATAGGAATAGAAATGTTCTGGTAATGTGACAAATAACTAGAAGCATCATTTCTAGTAGAATGATAGAAATAGTATTAGAATTATTGATATTTGACCTACAAATGACCACTGTGTAAGATCATTGATTTTAGAGTTGAAATGAACCATAATTAAACTCCCTCATTTTACAGATGAAGAAACTGAGGCCCAGAGAGGTAGAAGTGAGAGAAAAAGAAGTCTCAAAGATCTGAATGGGTTCAAAAAGCCAAAGGAATGAGGAATAAGCTAAATTACACCTTCCTGTTCCCCATGCCACAGATGAGGAAGCTTTTGATGTTGGGAGAGAGGTAATGTTCTTGGGGGACTCTAGGTATTGTTAAATAATCTATGAGTTTAGAAATAGGAGAAGGTAAGAATTTGTAATTAGGAACAGCTTAGAAGAGCAGATCTCAGGGCAAACTCCTAGGGTTGGGTAGTCTTTGGCGAAGGTACAGCAATAGGGTCTTAGAATCCCGAGTGTCTTGTGGCTGAGGAAGAAGAATTTAGAAATGGGGGTGGGAGAACATCAAAAACATACTTCGCCTAATTACAAAATTGTGCCTAGAGCCCCAGCCCTATTTTCACACATTTATGATTTAAGTAGTCTTTGGTGAGTTAACCTAGGAACATAACTGCCTCATAAAATAATAGTTCTAGGGGAAAACTTGTCCCAGAAAACTTTTGGAATATAGTCTGTTCATAAATTTAGAAACTACCTCAGTCTCCTGAGGCACAAAGTCTCAATTAGGGTAGTATTTATGAGACCGTCCTCACTACTAGGCACAGGTAATGATCTATTATTTTTCCTCAATTTCTCTCTAACCACCAGAGGGAGAGCATGAGCAAAGGCCAACAGTTCTCCAGATGCAAACTCCTTGATGGTATCCAAAATACAGATTTGCTTAAGTTGACAGGCTTTGACTGAAACTCCAGCTTCAAGCAAGAAGTCACTACCCTTCACCTTCGGATGTCATCTTCAGGCAGCAGCACCCTTAAAGAGTTCTCCAGATAAAAGGGACACTTTCTCCCAGCACACATGTTAAATATAAACCTTTAAAAAAATTTTTTTTATTTAGGGTGTGATATAGTTTTAAAAAGTTACAAATTCTCTCTTCAGTTCACCTCAACACCCTATCAGCTTAATGACAACTTCCTGTCCTTTTTGGGGTTTTGACTCTGATTCCCCTCTCACTTTCCCTTCATTAAAAATGTGGCACCTCCTTTGAGGATACCATTACAATTCATATTCCTGTCATAGATGAGATAATCAGTGGACAATCTCCATATTCAAGGTGCTCTGTGGGTCCAAGTTCCTAAAACTATAGCTCATAAGTCTCCAGTGGAGTCTTGGCTTGAACAGTCAGTCAGCAGACACAATTAACTCAAAACCAAGGCATTTATTAACAGGATGCTAAATGAATAGCAATAATAAAATATCTTCCCCCAAGTCTAGGGTGCACTTATTCACAAATACACATTGTAACATCAGTGGAGAAAATGCTCATGCATATAGAATTCAAAGGTAAGAAGGAATAAACATAGGAAACATGTATGGTCAAGGTGGCTCATGTATATGGTTCTGCAGGTCCCCAGTGTCCTTTCTCCCATCATGCTCCTCTTTCTGCAATTTAGTTTCTGACTGTCAATGTTAGTGCTAACTTCCTGTCTCTGTTTCTCCTTTGTAGCTGGACTCTCTACAGGTTTGTTGGTTATATTTTCTTAAAAATCATTATCTTTTGTCTTAGGATATAAACTGAGTATCAATTCCAAGGTAGAAGAATGGTAAGATCTTGTGAGTAAGTGAATTGTCCAGGGTCACACAGCTAGGAAGGGTCAGAGACCAGATTTGAAGGCAGGACCTCTAGACCTGGTGCTCTATCCACTGGGCCATAGTGTATTCTAATTCTCCTGGTGCTGTTTGGTCTATAAGACTATTATCAACATTGGAAGGGATGAGGGAGAGGGAGACATTTTCTCTCCTCTTCTCCACTGCCAGAGCTCATTTTCTTCAAAGTTTTTCTTGTCTTAATTGACTCCTAGATTCTTAGTTCCACACTAGAGGCATGACTAGGGGCATCTACAAAAGCATGTATTGGCAGAATCCCTTTATCTTTTTCCTATTGGTGATCAAGGGAAGAAGCACTATAAAGCTCTGGGCAGGAAGAGAGGATCCAAGCACTTATATTCCCATCTGGACTACAATGTAGTTAATGTACAGATAGCCCTAATGTTTCTTCTGTCCCTATTACACATATTCTTTCCTGATTTTAAGTGAAGTATTAGAGATAACACAACCATATGAGTTTGGAAAGTTTGGAAGGGCTAGCAGAATTTCCAAGTAGCCAAATGAAGGAGGAGATGCCTGAGAAATAACCCACTAGATTCATCCCAGCAGTAAAATAATCCAACAATGAAACTGTGCTGCAAGGAAGAAACTCTTTCATTAGCTATGTCTATTATATGTAAGGCATTGTGCTAGGCACTGGGGTTACAAGGATACTGAAATGGGGCAGCTAGGTGATGCAGTTGGGCCTGGAGTCAGGGAGAGCTGAATTTAAATCTAACCTTGGACACTTACAGACTGTGTGATCCTGGGCAAGTCACTTTACTCTGTTTGGCTCAGTTTTCTCATCTGTCAAAAGAGTTGGAGAAGGAAATGGCAAACCACTCCACTATATCTGCCAAGAAAATCCCAGAAGAGGTCACAAAGAGTTGAACATGATTGAAAAATGACTGAACAAAAACACAGCTTTCTCTGTTACCAGCCATTTATATTCTATAATTTGATCATTTGAGGCAAAGAGAACTCAGTTGATGAGGATTTTGAATACATTCTTTCATCCTATTCCACTCCCAACCAATGCACTATGCAGTTAGGGTTGATGGCCATTAAGTTTTATAGCATCGATATGAAAGTAAACATAGAAATAAAAACAACCACCATATCAATTGTTTTGTGTAGTAGCTAAGGAAAAGCAGGAAAAACAATGTGAAAAAGATTGATTTTCAGATTAAAGAAACAAACATGATTTCTCTGTGGATGTGCAGGTGGAGAGGAAAAATGATGTTCCTCATCAGTCCCAGAGCCTAAAAGTTATCATTTTTGCTTCTCAAGAGGTACAGCTGGCCTAGGAACTGGTGCGGTGGCCTTGTGAGTGAAGAGAATGGGATGGGATGAGCATAAGAGATCTGGAGGAAAAAATCAACAAGATTTGGCAATTGATTGGTTCTGGGATTTGAGGGAGAGTAATAGGATAACATATGATTGTAAAGGTGGGTTGCTGAAAAGGTAGTGATGCCTTGATAGAAAAGAAAAGAAGTCAGGAAGATGAATGTGCTTGAGGAAGTAATAGCTTATATTTATAGTATTTTAAGGTTTGCTAAGCAACATACATGCATTATCTCATTTATTCCTCATAACTTTATAAAATAGGTATTATTATTATCTCCCTTTCATAGATGAGGAAATGGAGTCTGAGAGACCTTAAAAGAATTGTCTTGAGTTGCACAAGTAGTAAAGATTTGAGGATTAACCAAAATCTTTTTCACTTCATTCAATAATGTCCTGGTTGCCTCTGTTTTAGATTGATTGAGTTTAAGATGCCTAAGAACATCTAGGTGGACTTTGTTAGCAGGCAGGCAGTAATGTGAAAATATAAAGTGAGAGATGAGGGCTAGATATATAGGTTTGGGAGTCATTTGTATAGGAGTGATAAATAAACCCATTGGAGATAATTAAATCAATAGAGAAGAAGACCTTGGTCAAATAGCCCTAGGGCAGAAGTTAGACATGGATCATGGATAACGATCCAGCAAAAGATATTGAGAAGGCTAAGTTAGATAGATAAAAGGAGAAATAAGAGAAATCAAAATCCAAAAGGTCAAAACTGAGAAAAGGCCACTGGGTTTAGCAATTAAGAGATCACTGGAGTGCAGTTTCAGATGAAGAGAGGGATTGGAAGCTATATTGTAAGGATGGAAGGGTGAAAAGGTAGTGGAATGTGAGAAGAGGAAGCAATGAACATAAACAGTTTTTAAAAATAGTTTTGTGATAGCTGAAAAAAGACTGTGAAAGAAAAGAAAGAATTAAGAACTTATTTCTTAAAATAAGTTTAAACTTCATCTTGCAAAGAAATATGAAATTTTTTTTCCTTTGAAGATATTTTATTTCCACAATTACATGTGATAACAATTTTCAACATAACATTTTCCAAAATTATAAAATCCAAATTGTTTCCCTTCTTCCCTTCCCTCTCCCCTCTCAGAGATGGTAGGTAAGTAATTTGATCTGGATTATACATGCATTATCATGTAAAACATACTTCCATGTTGGTTGTTAACCATAAATAAACTAATGTGGAAGATAGTATACTTTGATCTGCATCTGACTCCAACAGTTCTTTCTTTGGAAGTGGATAGCATTGCCCAACATAAATCCTTCAGAATTGTCCCAGATCATTGAGTAGCTGAAAGTAACTAATCTTATACAGTTGATCACTGTATAATATTGCTGTTAATATGTACAATGTTCTCCAGGTTCTGCTTATTTTGTTCTGCATCAGTTCATGTAGGTCTTCCAGCTTTTTCTGAAATCATCTTGCTTATCATTTCTTATAACACATTAGTATTCTATCACCAAAATATTCCACAATTTGTTCAGTCATTCCCCAACTGATGAACATCCCCTCAATTTCCAATTCTTTGCCTCCACAAAAAGAGTTGCTTATAAATATTTTTTGTATAAGTAGGTCATTTCCCCTTCTTTTTTTTTTAACCCTTGTACTTCAGTGTATTGTCTCATAGGTGGAAGATTGGTAAGGGTGGGCAATGGGGGTCAAGTGACTTGCCCAGGGTCACCCAGCTGGGAAGTGGCTGAGGCCAGATTTGAACCTAGGACCTCCTGTCTCTAGGCCTGACTCTCACTCCACTGAGCTACCCAGCTGCCCC
>NC_058136.1:329136-333182 GCF_016433145.1 Gracilinanus agilis | reverse complement strand
CTCTCTCTCTCTCTCTCTCTCTCTCTCTCTCTCTCTCTCTCTCTCTCTCTCACACACACACACACACACATTTATAAAAACTAGTGGTACATTTGGTTTTTGGAAGTTGTGAGTATGGAATCTAGATAATGTCTTCTAGGAGTTTGACTATAGCTTTCTGTTCTAGAAAATTAGAACAAATTCTATGATTCTCCAATAGTAATAGAACAAGTAAAAGTATGACCACACATTCATAACATCATATAATATGCTCTCTTCACAATCATAGGTGATGCAATTACCATTGCCTCATTTTACAGATCAGGAAGCTGACTGAAAGAGGTTAAGTAATTTACCTTTTATCCCATAGTTGTAGCAAACTTGAACCGATGTGTCAAGTATTCTTTCCAGTACCCAGATATTATAATAATGACTAAATACAAGTGAGTTTTGAACCATAGTTTTGAGTTTTCTGGCTACTATGTAGTATAGAAATATATATCATATCAGATGCTTAAGAAAGAGAAAAAACTAGGGGATGAACTATGAAGCAAAAAGTGCTGACATTGGGGTGACATCCTCACTCATAAGCACTTTATAGGAAATGACAAAATAGGAAAGAAGATTTTTTTCATAGGCAGACTTTTGAGGTGTCCTGGGGTGACCAGAATATAGCTGTCTGAGAGGAAAACATTCCTGTCCCTTCATTCACTGAACACATTTCCTTCCTGACAAGATGTGGATTTGTAAACTTTGCCCTTCCTTCCCAGAGATGAATGTCAATATTAGAAAGTCTGTTAACAGGCAACTTAGAATTAACTTTGCAGTTTAACTTCACCTGCCTCCTAAACTAAATCAGGCAATGAAGATTTATAAAGCATCTGCTACATTCTCATTGACACCAAAGCGTGAGAAATGGCCCCTCCATCGTTAATGGATCTCACAACCTAGTTGGGGAGACACTAGTCACATAAATGGAAAGAATAGGGTATAATTCCTGTGTCCTACTTGTCCTCCATCGTATCCAAGATAAGAGGAATAGGGAGAGCAAATAATTAAATATCAAATGTTGTGAAAGGAAAAGCTAAAATCTTCCTAAAGTCTGTTTTCAGCCAAGTTGGCAAGGCCCCTTCTTCCATTAGAAGATCATTTTCACTATGAATCCTATCTGCACCCCAGGGAATAGTGTCTGAATGTGTCACTTGGCCAAATATAGGGGAATAAGCAATTTGCTGAAGTCATTTATGATGCAGGATATCCTGTGTTTACTGTCAAGGAAATACTCCATAAAAGTTTGGGATTTTTCCCCCTTTTAATATGATTTCAAATTGAGATTTGTCAGCTAAATCAATGTTAATAATCAGAATGTTGCAAGAAAAGACAGTTATAGCACCTTTTAAATTGTGTGAAACAATTCCTTTGTTCAGAGAGGCAAGTAATCACAGATTTCCTCAAAGGATTCATGTCTTAAATACTATTTTTCTGCCCTATGAATATCTAAAGGGACATGGTTGACAAATACCAGAGAAACATATAGTCTCTTGTTCCTTGTGAGTTCAGGGCTGACCTATGAACAACTCACTCCTCCATCCCTTTCTCCAAGAGGGAGATAGGTTCACTAGGCATCTAGGGATGAGGAAGAGGCTTTCTCACCAAGAAGATGAAAAATCTAATAGAGGTCTCTCCTAGGGCTCATGGCAACAAAGAAACCATAAACTGGGTGAATGGCAGCATAAAGTCCATGTAACCTGGGAGTGTTCATTATTACTTTAGGCAAGGAGCTCCATCAGGAACCAGAGTCATCCAAGGACAAGGGGAAAAAAACAGCAGACATTATTGGAGGGAGCATTTGAAAACAGAGGCACCAAAGCTATCTGCCTTAAACATTTTGTCGTTCAACACTTCTCCTTGCTTAGCACTGTTAGTATGTAGAACAAATTAATAAGGAGGACCCAAATTATAGAAGATCTCAGTTTTCTGAATTGGGGGAAAGTGGGCCAGAGAGAGGTAAATCACCACTAAAAATCCCCATGAGCTGAATCAATATATTTGAAGGTCCATAGTGGGTGAAAACATAATAAACCATTGTTTGTACTCATTTGGAAAGACACTGGGTCAAGCTGAGGAACTTGTAAAAGAATAATAGGAACTCAACCACTATAGTCTAAAAGAATAAGAAGCTCATTAATATCCCATGGGAGGTTAATCTCTAACAAAATACCACATTGAAAAATATTCAAAATAAAAAGTCTTATGCACTGCCATGCATGTAGTAGACAATGAATAAAAATTGCATATACCCCAAAGATAATTTCTAAAATGTAAGATGAAAGCCAGAAGATTATGGGATCATAGACTTAGAGCTGGAAGGCATCTCAGAGACCAGGGGTTCTTAAGCTGGGATTTTATAAATTTGTCTCATATATATGCATATATATACACATATATATCAATAGAATTGGCTTCCTTTATAACCCTCTATATTTTGTTTCTACACTTAAAAATATTAATCACAGAAAGGATTCATAGGTTTCTCTAGACTTGCCAAAGGTTTCTGTGATGCGCAAAAAAGATTATAAGTCCCTAATCTAGTCTAATTCCTTATCCAATAGAAGAGGAAACTGAGTTAAAGAAGCTGAGTGAGTTGCAAAAGGTTACACAAGGAGCAAGTGGCAGGTCTAAGATTTGAACCCATTACCATAGGATGGTAAATAATATACCAAGTCTCTTCAATGAGAAATATGAAATTATATGGGAGTCCTGCCTACAATACTGCAAAGGTGACTTGTGAACAAATCCAATAGGTGGGGTAGCAGAGTAACATTATAGGTTAAAAAAAAAAACAACGTACCTGCATGAAAACATGTAACCCTTAGAGAAGAAGTATGGTGAAGAATATTTGAATAAGGATAAAGAGAGAGAGGAGTGAGATCATTGTGAGTACATAGTACAGCCTCCCTGACTAGACAGAGGATACAGAAGATAACCCAAAAGGAGTGGGAGGCCCTCAAAACTGAAATTTTGATAACACCATTATAAGTTCATAGGATCAGTTACTCAATCAGCAAGCACTGATACAGTTCCAAGGTAAGAACTAGAACTGCAAAGACAAAAACAAAAGACTATCTAGCCTCTACACTCTACTTTAAATGTGCTTAGAGATTTTGCCTTTTATCCTAGAAGGTAGAGGGATTCTATGGGGCGTTTAGAGCAAAGAAGTGATATGTTCAGACCCATATCTTTACGACTATCAACTCTAGCAGCTATCAGTGGTGCAGTGGATAGAAAGCCAGGCCTGGAGTCAGGAAGACTCATTTTCCTGAGTTCAATCTGGTCCCAGACAGTTCCTTGCTGTGTGACCCTGGGCAAGTCACTTAACCCTGATAGCCTCAGTTTCCTCATCTGTGAAATGAGTAGAAGAAGGAAATAGCAAACACTCTAGCATCTTTGCCAAGACAACTCCAAAAGGGGTCACAAAGAGCTGTGCACAACTGAAAAACAACCAGTTGACAAATAGGAAAGAATGGAGAGGGGAGAGACTAGAGAAAGGGGGCTTCCAGAGTCACCTGGCCAACTACATAGCTAATCTTCAATTACTAAAAATCTCCCTTCTTCTTGACCTCCATATAATTGTATTGCTGACAGCACGGGGCCTGATACATAGTAGGTACTTAATAAATATTAGTAGATAGAGAGCCAAACTTGGAGTTGGGAGGACCTGGGTTCAAATTTGACCTCAGACAATTCTTAGCTATGTGACCCTGGGCAAGTCACTTAACCTCGATCACTTAGCCTTTGCTTCTCTTCTTTCTTATAACTGACACTAAGACAGAAGTCAAGAGCTTATTTTTTAAAAAAAAATTAATAATGAATAAAATTAAAATTAATTAAAATAATAGTAGTAGACAACCAACTAATCTGGAGGATCATGTGATAAGGATCCATAAGGCACAATAACACAATTTCCAGATCTTCTGGCAGTACTGTGGGTAGGGTTGGATGTGTGTGTGTGTGTGTGTATGTGTGTGTGTGTGTGTGTGTGTGTGTGTGTGTGTGTGTGTGTGTGT
>NC_058136.1:309057-328636 GCF_016433145.1 Gracilinanus agilis | reverse complement strand
AGAAAGAAAGAAAGAAAGAAAGAAAGAAAGAAAGAAAGAAAGAAAGAGAAAAGAAATAACCCCGGACTCTCCCTAAAGGCTATTTATTATGGGGTCTTATCATATATAAGGTAGGTCAAAGAACAGGTGAGAATTAAGACTATTAAAAATAAAGATCCACCAAGGTAGCCAAGAATCATACTATTAAAATACAAGGGACTACAATTCTGAAAGCATTTCTTGGAAGAGAATATTTTAAGCATCTAATTGGACTCAGGGGATATTATTTTCTAAATCCATTGCACAGTTTTTCAGTATTCAACCTATCTGCAGTGCATGAAAAATGCCTTTTGTGAAGTCTGTGCCTTTAACAAAAATATCTTTTTTTTTTTTTTTGAAAAAACCCTTAACTTCTGTGTATTGACTTATAGGTGGAAGATTGGTAAGGGTAGGCAATGGGGGTCAAGTGACTTGCCCAGGGTCACACAGCTGGGAAGTGTCTGAGGCCGGATTTGAACCTAGGACCTCCCGTCTCTAGGCCTGGCTCTCAATCCACTGAGCCACCCAGCTGCCCCCAAAATATTTTTTTATCTTTCTGTAGTTCTAGCTGAATAATTCTGAGTCTACAGGATTGAGTTCCCAGTACTTACATGAATCTATGTGTTCATCAGCATGGGTACTTCTATACAGACCACAAGTCTTCTAAGTCTTGTCATTGTGTAATTCACATTTGTGTCTCTAAATTCTCTATAGAGCTGTGATGGCAAAGGTATGGCATGCCTGCCAAAAAGGGCATGCAGAGCCCTCTCTGTGGGCACACTGTAGTTGCCTGCCAGAGTTCATTACTAGAAACTCAGAGGGACTCAGGGCAGAGCTGTTCCCTGCCCACTCTCCATGCACCGGAGGACATCCCTCACTTCACTCCTCCCTCTGCCCAGCAGCCCAACAGGAGTGCTTCCTCCCTCCCCTGTCTGGGGTAAGGCACTTAGGGCTCACATGCTGCATGAGGGTGAATCGGGGACAGCAGTCTATTGAGTCTATGGTGAAGGTGATTCCTGTGGTGGGGTTGGAGAGGAGCTAGGTTTGAGGGGAGCATAGCTCACAGACAGCAAAACTGGAGGGAAGCAGAGCATGGGCCACTCTCCAAACCATCTCCACACCCACCTCTTATGACCAACCCCCCTGCCCAGAAGCCCAATAAGAATGCTTCTTCCTAAAAAAAAAAAAAAAAAAAAGAATGCTTCTTCCCTCCCTTGTCTGGGGTAAGGAAGGAAGGGGGGGAGGCTGGGGGACAGAGTGTGACACTCAGCTTAAAAGCTTGACCATCACTGCTATAGAGGATCCAACCAACACACTGGAGATCTCACCTCTAACTTTTAATATGGTCTAGTTCTTCCTTTACACTGTCAAGTTGTTGATCCCTGGACAAAGTTCACACATTTATATACCAGCCTAAAGCAGCAAAATATCCTAAGAGAAGAAATGGAGGAAACATGGGTCAAGCAGTCACACCACTACCACTATCCCCCCCTTAGACGTAGATGGAAACAGGTTATAATACTGAGCATAAGAGCTCTGCTACCTCGGGCCATGGGCTATGCTTCCAACTCAACCTCTACAGCCATCACCAGGGAAGCAACCCTTTGCATGTGACTCATGCCTTTGTAAATGTTACACAGCCTCATCCTCCTTGACAGCCATCACTACGAAAGCCCCTAAAAGAAAATTCTTGCCCCCAAAATCTTTTAAGACAAATAGTTTAACCTGAAATGGCTTAGATCTGACAAAGATCTAATTTCTCAAATTTATAAGGAACTAAGTCAAATGCACAAGAAATCAAGCCATTCCCCAACTGACAAATGGTCAAGGGACATGAATAGACAAAATATCAATAATTACATGAAAAAATGTTCTAAATCCCTCATGATTAGAGAAATGCAAATCAAAACAACTCTGAGCTACCACCTCACACCTAGCAGAGACTGGCCAATATGACAGTAAAGGAAAATAATAAATGTTGGTGGGGATATTACAAAATTGGGACACTAATGCATTGTTGGTAGAGTTGTGAATTAATCCAATCATTCTGGAAAGCAATTTGGAATTATGCCCAAAGGGCTTTAAAAGACTGCCTGCCCTTTGATCCAGCAATACTACTACTAGGTTTGTACCCCAAAGAGATAATAAAAAACGATTGTACAAAAATATTCATAGTCGCACTCATTGTGGTGGCAAAAAATTGGAAAATAAGGGGATGTCCCTCAATGTGGCATATAATAGTGAAGGAATACTATTGTGCTGTAAGGAATGATGAACTGGAGGATTTCTACATGAACTGGAAAAACCTCCATGAATTGATGCAGAGTGAAATGAGTAGAACCAAGAGAATATTGTATACAGAAAGTGAAACACTGTGGAACAATCCAATGTAATGGACTTTACTACTAGTAGTAATGCAATGATCCAGGACAATCCTGAGGGACATATGAGAAAAAATGCTATCTACTGCTCAAAGGGCTATAAAAGACTGCCTGCCCTTTGATCCAGCCATACCATTGCTGGGTTTGTACCCCAAAGAGATCATAGATAAACAGACTTGTACGAAAATATTTATAGCTGCGCTTTTTGTGGTGGCAACAAATTGGAAAAGGAGGGTATGTCCTTCAATTGGGGAATGGCTGAACAAACTGTGGTATATGTGGGTGATGGAATACTATTGTGCTCAAAGGAATAATAAACTGGAGGAGTTCCAGGTGAACTGGAGAGACCTCCGGGAACAGATGCAGAGTGAAAGGAGCAGAGCCAGAAGAACATTGTACACAGAGACTGATATACTATGGTAAAATTGAATGTAATGGACCTCTGTACCAGCAGCGATACAGTGACCCAGGACAATTCTGAGGGATTTATGGTAAAGATGCTACCCACATTCAGAGGAAGGACTGCAGGAGAGGAAACATATAAGAAAAACAACTGCTTGAACGCATGGGTCAGGGTGGACGTGATTGAGGGTGTGGACTCGAAACTACCACACCAATGCAACTACCAACAATTTGGAAATAGGTCTTGATCAAGGACACATGACAAAACTAGTGGAAATGTGCATCAGACATGGGTGGGGGGAGTGCGGGGGGCGAAGGGGAAAGGAGGAGCATGAATCATGTAACCATGTTAAAAATGAATATTAATAAATATTTTTTTAAAATGCTATCTACTTTGAGAAAAATAACTGGGAGTAGAAATGCAGAAGAAAAACATATGACTCATCACTTGTTTATATGGTATATAATTTGGAGTTTGGGTTTTAAAAGACTGCTCTATTACAAAAATGAATAAATGGAAATAGATATCAAGTGATAACATTTGTCTAACCCAATAGAATTGCATATAGGCTCTGGGAGAGGGGAGGGAAGAATGAAGGAAAAGAAAATGCATCATGTAAACATAGAAAAATATTTTTAAAATAAATTTTTTTTAATTTTAAAAAAGAAATAGCTTGGAAATAACATTAAAGATGATACATTATCATCTGCATTACCATGACTTACAGCTGAAAACTTCTTTTAGATGCTATCTCCTTCTCTTAGAACAGTGAATGCAAACCTTTTAAAGATGGAGTGTCTGATCCCACCCCCAACCCACCACCAGACTGACTGCTGTGCCCACCCTTCACCCAGAGACCCAGTGCCACACCTACTGACATCCCTACATGCTGGGTATGCCCCTTATCCCACTCAGGAGAGGGAGAAAGCGCTCCCATTGAGCTGCTGGGTGGAGGGGTGGGTGAAGTGAGGAATGTTGTCAGTGAGTACGGGGAAGGGAGGGAGAAGTGGTCCGAGTTGTTCTGTTCCCCTCCAGCTCTGCCACCTGTGAGCCGCCCACCTTACCCCCTGTGAACTCCCATTGGGTGCTGTGCAGAAGAACTGGGGATGTGAAAAAATGTCAGGCATGGTGGAGAGGGGAAGGGGAGCAGCTCCTCCAAGACCCTCTGCCTTTCTAGTAACAAACTCTGGTGGGTGGGGGATAGGGAAGGAGGGTAGCCAAGTATACACAGAGAGCCCTCTGAAAGCCATCTTTAGCACCCATGCTAAAGTTTACTATCACTGTCTTAAAATATAAGTCCTTTGTGAACTTTGTTTTACTATTTGTATTTCTAGCAGTTAGTACAGTGTTTTGCACATAATAAGTGCCTAATAAATGTTTTTTCATTCATTCATTCTTCCACTTAGTATATCAACAGTTAAGCAGATTTTGTAGACCTAGGATTTCTTAACAACTCTGCCTCTTTTTCTACCTCTTCATCACCATCACTATGGAAACAGAAGGAAAGCGCACAGGTATGATGACCAATAAGGCAATAGAAAAGGTCTTTAGAGGAAGGGATCCTCAATATAATTCTTTTTTTAACTTTTCACCTTCTGTCTTAGAATCAATAGTGAGTATCAGTTCCAAGGCAGAAGAGCAGTGGTTCCCTCTTCAATACAAAATAAAGTTCAAATTTCCCTGTTTAGCATTCATGACCCTCTATAATCCGGCATCACCCTCCTATTCCTTCAGTGCTCCCCAATGCCCACAGATAAAATATAAATCTTTTTAGACTCTATTCAAGACCTTCCATGGTTCTTTTTCCATCTACTTTTCCAGATTTATTTAATATAATTCATCCTTTTTTCTAGTCAATATTCTAACCAACCTATATTACAAGCTATTTGCCTCATCCTGCATCTGCAGATTGTCCCCTACACCAAGAGGTTGGATTGGAATGAGAAGACTCCAGATAACAAGCTATTAGGCAGCAAGATATTGCAATAGTTCAGGTATAAAAGTGATGAAGCCTAGACCAGGTGGTGGCAGAAGAAAAAAGGAAATATTTAATCCTTGATTAAATCCCAACTGTGCTTTGAACTCTCTCAAGATGATGAAGTTGAATTCTGGATGAAGTGTCTTCCTCTAGTCAAACAGTTATGCTGCTAGATACCTTAGTCAATGGGAAAAGAGAAAATCCTCTAAGCTGAAGGATCACATACCACAAACATGTTCATAACCTCAACTCTCTTGAACTGTATTAAATGACTTCAGGGTCTCCAAATCGACTTATTTAAAAGCCTCCAGGGCTATGGACAATTTTTAGTAAGCCAATCCTACTATTTTAATCAGAAAAGCAATTTCATACTCCCTAAGAGGATAAACTACAATTAATTTAATATATATCTCATTATCTCTATTATCTACACTTAGCTTTCTGTTATGGAGGGAATCCAAATGGAGGGTATCAACTAATCAAAGCCCAACTACCCAGGAGATCTTATTTTGGAATCTCATATCAAAAGTAATAAGTGAACTTACATTCAAAATCCAAAAGGAATGATACCTATAAAATGTAAAAAGCTCTAGAAGGAAACTGTCAGAAACTGTCAAAATACTGCAAAAATTTTTAATAGAGAATCTACAGAAGAATAATAGGCAAAAAACATGTAAGATAAGTCATAAGTAGGCTGTGATTTGTAGCAATGGAAGAAAAATACGCAATGACAACATCATACATCATTTGAAAAACTGAAATATATATGTATACACACCTATAATGCATATGTAAGGTCCATGTGACATTGAAAAAGCATCAGTATAAAGATGGCATAGTAGAAAGTATAGCAGCTAGACTATGCACATACACACACAAACACACAAAACTTCTCCAAAAATCTAGAAAAAGCACTAGACTGAGGACTTAATTGAGAAATCCAAGAAAAATCATAATGAGTCATTTTTCCAGCCTAGGTCAGCATGAGGAAATAGACAAAAAGATCAACAGATACTGGGGACAAAATATAGCTAAGACAGCCATGAAAGACATTCCATCACAGGGAGAGGCTATGTGACAGGACAAGAAGAGGTACCAAACCTGGTGGGGAAAGGGACCTAAACTTAAGCAGGGAACAGAAATAGGTATAAACTAACTATCAATTTAACTGCTTATTACTTAATTCTGGATCACAGATCCAGTACAGGTTGAAAATTGCCCTTATGGGTGTGGTATTACAAAGGAAGGTCCCTAAGCTATATACTCAACAAGGATCAAGTTCAGAAAGAAGCAGTGGAGGGTAGCTGGGGGGTCATTGGGAAGAGAACCAGGCCTGAAGACCAGAAGCCTACCCCTTACTGTTCTTCTGTCTACTTGGTATTGGGTCCAAGACAGAAGGTAATAAGGGTTTAAAAAAAAAAAAGCAAGTGGCAGCAATGTTGACATGATCCAAGAGGTCGAGTGAGGTCTCAGTTCCAACTTTCAGCCCAGTCTGAAGTCATACAATTAATAACCAGCCCTGAAATTTCAAACCAAAGAGATCTATAGTTATATTACTCTGAACTAGCAGAACTAGAACTTCCCAACTTGTTGAGGGTGGCCAAGTCCAGCATTAATCTACTGGAATTTCTAGCCAAAGACAAGCTGACAATGTCTTGCTCTGAACCAAACCAGGGTCAAGATGCAAGGTCAAGAACTTGCAGAGCTCAGACCAGAAGGGCAATGATCTTTTGCCCTGAAACTGATCATGTTAGGAGCACTGAAAGCTTATGGGTCCCCATCCTGAGCTATCCTTGAAAGTCTTAAATAACAAAAAGGTACTCCATGAATTGGATACTAACAGGACCAGTCTAAACATTATCTCCAAAGCATGCAGGGCCCAGTCCTAACATAAAGACCAAAATCATAAGAATGAATAAAGAATAAAGGCATAAAGACAAGGGTTCTTAAAAGATAAACCCAGTACTAAGTGATAACATTTGTACAATCCAGTAGAATTGCTTGTTGGCTCTGGGAGGGGAGAGATAAAAAGGGAGGGAGAAAAAATGAATCATGTAAACATGGAAAAATATTTTTTAAAAAATAAAGTTTGGAATAAATATTTTTTAAAAATGATAAACCCATGAGAAAAGAATGATTCTATAACATCTATAAGCAAAGCCTGAAACAAGTTTAATGGGAAATCCTGGAAAAGATGAAGCAAAAGCTTTTTAAGAGTTTAAAATATTTTTATAAATGAAATGAGAATGCTAAGTGAATACACTAGAAAAGATATAAAAGCTATAGAAGGATTAATAACTTGGCACAAGAGATACAAAACCTTGCCCAAGCAACAAACTCCCTAAAAATCAAAACAGCTTAAATAGAAAGTAATGACGTATAAGACAAGAAATATTAAAAACAAAATCAAAAGACTTGGGGGAGAGACCAGAATATAAAGTATCTCATAGTAAAAACAACAGAATTGGAAAACAGATCCAAGAGAGACATGTTGAGAAAGCCTGACCTATAAGCCATGACATCTTCCCTCCCTGCCCCAGCCCCCAAAAAAGAGCCTAGGTATCATTTTTTCAAGAAATCATTTAAAAAAATCTCCCCAGATATCTCAGAAACAGAGGGAAAAATAGAAAGAATCAACTGGTCAAATTCTGAAAGAAAATCCCAAATGATAATTATTGGGAACATTATAGCCAAAATACAGAATCTCCAGGTCAAAGAAAAAATACTGCAAGTGGCCAGAAAGCATTTGAGTACTAAAGAGTCACAGTCAGAATCACATATGATTTGGAAGCCATTTTCATAAAGAAGTGAAGAGCTTGAAATATATTCCAGAAGGCAAAGGATATAGACTTACAACCAAATATAACTTACCAATCAAAATTGAGCATAATCATACAAGGAGGGGAAAAATGGAAATAATGAAATAGAAAAACATTCTTGATGAAAAGACCAGAGCTTCATAGAAACTGTCAAGTAAAAACACAGAAATCAAGAGAAACAAAAAAGGTTAATGTGAGTGAACAATTATAAGGAACTAAACAAAGATAAACTATTTCATATTCTAATTTGGGAAATGATAAATGTCCCCTCAAAATCTTACCATCTTTACTGGAAGTCTAATTAGATAGAGGGCCTATTATGTCTTGATGACTTTAAAAGAAGAATGGAAAGGGAGAGAAAGAAGAATACACTGGGCAGGTGGTGGGGGTGATACGGGAGTATGGAGAAAATAATATAATATCACTGGGGGTCCAAAAGTAGAAGTCTAGGAAGCCAAGATGGAAGAGAAGGTACATAGACCCACCTGATTGCTACCAAATTACTCTCCAAACTACTTTGATATAATGGCTCAAAAAGAATTCGTGAGTGACAGAACCCATCCACATGGAGAGAAATAATTTTTCAAGTCAAGACAAAGCAGAAGGTCAGCAGAAGGGGTCTGTCTCATCCCACTGGAAGCAAAGCACAGATCAGTGAGTCAAGGCAGGCCCCATCTCAGCAAATCAGAGCAGGTCTTGGGATAGCAGAATCAACAATGAGAGTTTCTGAGGTTTTTAGCCACAGAGGGTAAGGGAGTTGGACTTCTGGTCAGAAGGAGATTACAGGGATCCCTTTGCTGGTTCTGGGTGCAGGACTCTATTGTACTGTCCACATGCAGATCCAGGTCTCAGTCCCAGGTCACAGTACCCCAGGAAAAAGGAGCTCTGGCATACATCAGCACTTATAGCTGCAGGGAAGGAGAGGACTTTGGTTATAATTCCAAGATGGAAAAGAGTGCTTATGGCTACTCACAAACCAGAGCACAGGTAGGGGAAGGTAATAAACATACCTTTCCTTATATCATATCACCTTGGAAGAACTGAAAATTTTTGGATTCCCAGACTTAGGTCTGAAGGAACCTGCACAAAGAATCTGAAGCTTGAGGCAAGGCCCCCTTCATCACAGGAACAGAATCTACCCATAACTGCTGTTAATTTTTTAATTAAAAATCAAGAAAAAATCTGGGAAATGATCAAACAAAAAAAGAAACTCAACATAGGAAGTTATTTCAGTGACAGGGAAGACCAAAACACAAACTCAGAAGAAGACAACAAAGTCAACACTGCTACATCCAAACCTACAAAAAAAAAAATGAGTTGGTGCCAAGACCTAAAATAATAACTGGAAAAAAAATTTAAATAAAATCCAAGAGGTAGAAGAAAAATTAAGAAAAGAAATGAGAGTGGTGCCAGAAAACCACAAAAAAGTCAACAGTTTGGTAAAGGAAGCACATACACACACAAAAAAATCATTAAAGAAAATACCTTAAAAATAGAATAAGTCAATTGGTAAAAGAGGTGCAAAAGCCCACTAAATACAACTCTTTAAAAAGCAGAATTGAGCAGCAGTAGAAGCCGGAGCTGCCGCCGCTAGACCAAGGAGCCAGAGCTGAGGAGGAGGCGGCGGCGGTGGCGGCGGTGCGGGGAGCCCAGAGGGAGCCCAGAGGGAGCCAGAGGGTTTGGGCCCAGCAGCGGGAACTGGGCGCAGGCTCGGGTGTATTCCAGAGAGTAGTTCTTGGGGCATCTTTGCCACATTAACTCTATCTGTCAGGAGACTGAAAGGCTTATGAGGAGGTTCTGTCTCACAAAACAGGGTCCATTGAAGACAACAAGGAAGAGGGAAAAGGAACAGGGGAAAAAGCTAAAACATTTTAGCAAACCATGAGATCTATCTGATCCTTTGCTAATGACGATCACCATGTTATGGTGAAGCATTCAACAATTTATCCATCTCCAGAGGAACTTGAAGCTGTCCAGAACATGGTATCCACTGTTGAGTGTGCCCTTAAACATGTTTCGGACTGGATGGATGAAATGAGTAAATCTGGAAAAACGGAGGGAGATGGAGATGTGAAGAAGGATGAGGCAGGAGAAAACTCTGCCAAGGATCAAGGTGGCCAGACACTGTGTGGTGTAATGAGAATTGGCCTAATTGCAAAAGGCCTGCTGATAAAAGATGATATGGACCTTGAACTGGTTCTGATGTGCAAAGATAAACCCACAGAAAGTCTATTACACACTGTCAAAGACAATCTTCCTATTCAAATTCAGAAACTTACAGAAGAAAGATATGAAGTGGAGCAGTGCATAAAAGAGGCATCTATTATTATCCGAAATACAAAAGAACCCACGTTAATGCTGAAGGTGATACTTACTTCCCCTTTAATTAGGGATGAATTGGAGAAGAAAGATGGAGTAGAAAATGTTTCGATGAAAGACCCTCCAGACTTATTGGACAGGCAGAAATGCCTGAATGCCTTGGCGTCTCTCCGACATGCCAAATGGTTTCAGGCAAGGGCAAATGGACTAAAATCATGTGTAATTGTCCTCCGCATTCTGCGTGATTTGTGCAACAGAGTACCTACATGGGCTCCATTAAAAGGATGGTCACTAGAGCTTATATGTGAAAAGTCTATAGGTACCTGTAACAGACCTTTGGGCGCTGGGGAGGCTTTGAGATGAGTAATGGAGTGTTTGGCATCTGGAATACTTCTTCCTGGAGGACCAGGTCTCCATGATCCCTGTGAGAGGGATCCAACTGATGCATTGAGTTATATGACAATTCAGCAAAAAGAAGACATTACACACAGTGCCCAGCATGCACTCAGATTATCAGCTTTTGGTCAGATTTACAAAGTGCTGGAGATGGATCCCCTCCCATCTAATAAACCTTTCCAGAAATATTCCTGGTCTGTTACTGATAAAGAAGGTGCTGGTTCCTCAGCTCTGAAGAGACCTTTTGAAGATGGATTAGATGATAAAGATCCCAATAAAAAGATGAAACGAAACTTAAGGAAGATTCTGGACAGTAAAGCAATAGATCTAATGAATGCCCTGATGAGGCTAAACCAGATCAGGCCTGGACTCCAGTATAAACTCTTATCTCAGTCTGGCCCTGTTCATCCACTAGTCTTCACAATGTCTGTAGATGTGGATGGCACAACATATGAAGCATCAGGACCATCAAAGAAAACAGCAAAACTTCATGTAGCAGTGAAGGTCTTGCAAGCAATGGGTTATCCAAAGGGCTTTGATGCAGATATTGAATGTATGAGCTCCAATGAAAAGTCAGATAACGAAGGCAAAAATGAAACCGTGTCTTCAAGTTCTAGCAATAATACTGGAAATTCTACAACTGAAACCTCCAGTACCTTAGAGGTAAGAACTCAGGGCCCTATCCTTACAGCAAGTGGTAAGAACCCTGTCATGGAGCTGAATGAAAAAAGAAGAGGGCTTAAATATGAACTCATCTCTGAAACGGGTGGAAGCCATGATAAGCGATTTGTTATGGAGGTAGAAGTAGATGGACAGAAATTCCGTGGTGCAGGTCCAAATAAGAAGGTAGCAAAAGCCAGTGCAGCATTAGCTGCCCTGGAGAAGCTATTTTCCCAATGCAGCAAATAATAAGAAAAAGAAGATTATTCCTCAGGCCAAGGGTGTAGTAAATACAACCGTGTCGGCAGCTGTCCAGGCAGCCCGGGGGAGAGGAAGAGGAACTCTTGGAAGAGGAGCTTTTGTTGGCACTGCAGCTGCCCCTGGTTACATAGCTCCAGGTTACGGCACGCCCTATGGCTATAGCACAGCTGCTCCAGCCTATGGTATGTACAACCTCTTACTAACCTCTGCCATTCCTGACTCTATCCCAGCAGTCCAAACTCCAGTTTGATTTCAGGGTTTGCCCAAGAGAATGGTTCTGTTGCCCGTTATGAAATTCCCAACCTATCCAGTTCCCCACTACTCATTCTTTTAGCAAATGGCTGAAGCTAATTCCTATTGATTGAACAACAATCCAGTCCAGTCCCGATTAGAAGAGAGAACAAGCCTTTTTATCCAGTTTCCTTTGAACACATAACTTGAGCAAAAATGATTTGTAAAGAACATCTTTTCCTACTTTTGATTTTTTGATTTTAACAAACGCAAATTTAGTTCTCTAAAACTTGAAAGAAAAAAAATACATACAAACCTTCCATTCCCTCACCCCCATCAAAAACCCAGTTCTGTGAAACGTTACCTCATTTTCCGATAATAACTTATACCAGCCCTCCTGTTCTAGGGGAAAAACTAGCCGCTCAAAGTTTGTTTTAAATGAAGTCACAAATTATGTAAAATTAAATTTGTGAAGGATGTATAGAGTATAAAACAAGGATCACAAATAAACTGTTTTTGTTGTAAAAAAAAAAAAGCAGAATTGACCAAATGTTAAAAGATGTACAAAAATTCACTGAGAAAAAAAATTTTTTAAGAACTAGGATTGGCCAAATGGAAAAGGAGCTACAAAAAGCTCCATGAATAAAATAATGCTTGAAGATTTAGAATTGAGCAAATGGAAACAAAAACGGTCGGAATGACATGGGCCCAGCTGGGGGAAGTTGCCCAGAACAGAGTCCGTTGGCGTGAGATGGTTGCGGCCCTATGCTCCTAAAAAGGAGTCGACAGGAATAATAAAAATAAATAAAATAATAATAAATGGAAGCTAATGACTCCATGAGACTTAAAGAAACAAAGTCAAAAGAATGAGAAAATAGAAGAAACTGGAAAATTAACTGATCTGGAAAATAGATCCAGGAGAGATACTTTTAGAATTATTGAACTACCTGAAAACCATGATTTAAAAAAAAGAGAGCATAGACATCATCTTTCAAGAAATTATCAAGGGAAACTGCCCAGATATCCCAGAACCAGAAGGTAAAAAAGAAATCCAAAGAATCCACTGATCATCTCCTGAAAGAGATCCCAAAATACAAACTCCCGGGAACATCACAGCCAGATTCCAAAACTCCCAGGTTGAAGAGAAATTACTGCAAGCAGCTAAAATGAAGCAATTCAAATATCATGGTGCTTGTCAAGATAACACAAGACTTAACTTCTACATTAAAGGACTGGAGGGTCTGGAATATGATATTCTGGAGGGCAAAGGAGCAAAAATTACAACCAAGAATCACTTACCCAGTAAAACTGAATATAATTCTTCAGGTAGAAAAATGGACAATCAATGAAACAGAGTTTTTTAAGCATTCCTGTTGAAAAGATCAGAATTAAATAAAAATATGACTCAAATACAAGACTGAAAAGGTATATAAAAAGGTAAACAGGAAAGAAAAATCACAAGAGATTCAATAAGATTAAACTATTTACATCTCTAGACAGGAAGATGATACTTGTAACTCCTAAGAACTTTATCATTATTAGGGCAATTAAAAGGAATAAAAAAAGAGGGCAAGGTTCTGAATTATATATGATGGGATGATATGTAAAAAAATAATAAAATTAAGGACTTAGAAAAGGGAATAAATAGAAAAGGAGGAAGGAAAAGGTAAAATGTGGTAAATTATCTCACATAAAAGAGGCAAGAAAATTTTTACAGTGAAAAGGAAGATAAAGGAGGTGAGGAGGGGAGTGCTTGAACCTTACTCTCATCATAACTGGCTTTAAGAGGGAAGAACATACACACTCAATAGGGTATATAATCTCTTACTCTACAGCAAAGGAGAAGAAGTAGGGCATAAGAGAGTACTGGGGGGTGGGACCAATAAGAAAGGCAAATTGGGGAAGGTGGTAGTCAAAATCAAAAGAGTTTTGAGAAAGGAAAAGAGAAAGAGTAGGATAAACAGCTGGGGAAACAGAATGGAGGAAATCACAATGACGAAAAAAATTCTTTTGCAAGTTTCTCTAATAAAGTTCTCGTTTCTCAAATATGTAGAGAAATTAGTTAAATATATAAGAATATAAGTCATAAATAGTCAAAGGATATGAACAAGCAGTTCTCAAAGTAATGAAAGCTAGCTACATTCATGTGAAAAAAAGTAATCCAAATCATTATTAAAGAAACGTAAATTAAAACAACTCTGAGATATCACCCCACATTTATCATATTGGCTATTATGACAGAAAAGGAAAATGACAAAAGTTGAAGGTGATATGGGAAAATTGAGACATTAATGCACTGTAGGGGGAGTTGAGAATTGATCCCAACCACTATGGAATGAAATTTGGAACTATGCCCCAAAGGGTTTTTAAACTGTCCAAACCTTTTGACTCAGCAATACCATTGCTAGGTCTCTATTCCAAAGAGATAAATAACAAAAGGAACAGGGGCCTATATATGTTCCAAAATATTTAAAACAACTCTATTTGTGATGGCAAAGAATTGTAAAGTGAGGAAATATCTACCAATTGAGGAATGGCCAAATAAGTTTTGGTACATGAGTGTAGTGGAATACTATTGTGCTATAAGAAATGATGAGCAAGAGGATTTCTTAAAAAACCTGGAAAGACTTAAAGGAACTGATACATAGTGAAGTAAACAGAACCAGAAGAACACTGTACACAGTAATGGTAATTATCATATGATGAACAACTGTGAATAACTTAGCTATTCTCAGCAATACAATGATCCAAAACAATCCCAAATGCCTCCTGACAAAAATACCATCTGCTTCCAGAGAAAGAATTGATGGAGTCAAAATCCAGACCAAAGCATACTATATATTGCTTTCTTCAATTTTTTGTTCATTTCCTTCCAAAGATGTTTTACATGATTACATATGTAAAATCTATTTCAGATTACTTACTGTCTCAATGAGTAGGGAAGGAAAGGAGATAATTCGGGACTTAAATTTTTTTTAAGTTCAAAATTGCCATATACATAATTGGGAGAAAAATAAAATATCCAATTTTTATGAAAAATAAAAAAGTACAAATGAAAAGGAAGAAGTTTAGGAAAACAAGTAAAACTTAAATTTCACTTTTATCTGAATTGGTCAAAGAAGAGAAGAATGAATACCCAAACATAATAAAGGCATAGAAATACATTTCATTCAACAAGAAAAGAGAAAGAAAGGGGAAGAAGAGAGAGGAATGAGAAGAGAAAGGGGAGATTAAAGAAAGGTTTAGTCCTAACTGAAACAAACTATTAAGAATATACAAAAATATTTGCAGCAGCTTTTTTCAGTAGAAAAAAATTATAACTTGAGGAAGTGTCTATTGATTGGGGAATGACTGAACAAGTAACAGCAAATAAAGGTAAGGGAATAACTGTACACTAAGAAATGATGAAGGGGATGCCTTCAGAGAAACCTGGGAAGAGATTATGAACTAATGCAAGGTGAAATGAGCATAACTAGAACAATTTAAACAATTATAATATTGTAAAGAGAAACAATTCTGAAAGACTTAAGAACTGCAATCAGCACAGTAACCAACCACAATTCCTGATACTTCACAATTAAAAATGATACCCACAGGGGCAGCTGGGTGGCTCAGTGGATTGAGAACCAGGCCTACAGATGGGAGGTCCTAGGTTCAAATCTGGCCTCAGACACTTCCTAGCTGTGTGACCCTGGGCAAGTCACTTAACCCCCATTGCAGGGGTCGGCAACCTTTTTGGCCGTGAGAGCCATAAATGCCACATTTTTTAAAAAGTAATTTCGTGAGAGCTGTACAGTGTAAAAGAGAAATTTGGAAAATGCCATTCTATAAGTGTATATATTTCTATGGACATGGGAAATGTATCAAAACTACATTTCCCGTGATCCAACATGGTCCAACTGGTTTCCCTTTCTGGGTCTTTGGGCTTGGGGAGGCCGACGTCTTGACGCAGGGAAGGGCTTAAATCTCCTGGGTTAGGGGGGAGTGGTCTCTTTGCCAGTAGGCCCTTGGCGAGCAGACTGGAGACAGTAATGGAGGCGGCAGTTTTGAATGCTTACAAGCGCATGGTCTAATAACTTATCTATCAGCATGGCTTTAATTAAATTACTAATTTATATATTTATACCAGTCTTTATCATTTTTCATATTTATAACAGTGCTCACAGTGCGCACTCCTGTAACAGTGCACACTCCTGTAACAGCACCTGAAAAAAAAATTTACTTTATGGCTCCTGTAGAAAGAGCCATATCTGGCCCTCAAAAGAGCCAGATATGGCTCGAGAGCCATACGTTGACAACCCCTGCCCATTGCCTAGTCCTTACCACTCTTCTGCCTTGGAGCCAATACACTATTGACCACTATTGACTTCAAGACAAAAACTAAGGGCTTAAAAAAAGGATAACAACTTTCTGACAACAAAGTGATAGACACAGAGTGCATTTTTTTAGGAGATGGTTAAAGTGGGAATTTGTTTTGATTGATTACACAAATTTGTTAAGCTTTCTTTCTTTTGTTTTCAATGTGATAAGGGAAAGGGGATGGGGCCAAAAATACTTCTGCTGATTGAAAAAATAAAACTTAATTTAAAGAGAAAAATCATCAGTATAAGTATAGGAGAATAATTTTATATATATGGTATTTATATAATATATACACACATGCAAGTATAGGAGTATAATAATATAATACTATCCATGTGCTTTTGAAAATCTACAGATCTTTCACATTGCATTTAAAAGCTTACCTGGCATTCAAATTAGAGGAGTGGAAGAGAAGTACTTCTATAATGTGAGTGTTCCTACATCTAGGCAGAGGTATCTCAGATGTCTCCAGACCTTACTCTGTCCTTGGAGATGTAGTCAGCTTCAGATCTGTCTAGATCAGTGATGGGCAAACTGTGGCCTGCGGACCAGATTCAGGCCCCCTGAAATGTTCTATCCTGCTGCAAGACATTATTCCTAATCTGCGAATACAATGAGTAGTATATAATACACTGAAACTTCAAGAGTTGCCTTAGAAACAGAATGACAGATGAGCATTTCCTTTCCTTTGGCCCCCTCTTTAAAAAGTTTGCTCATCACTGGTCTAGATTCAAGGTCAGCTACCACAGCAGAGTAGTTACAGTTGGTTAATGCCAGGCCATTATGGACCTATGTTCCTATGGTCTTCCTGGAAACTGATTTTTTTTGGCAACCAGAAACTGGTAAACTGATTGGTTTTTTGTTTTCAAAAGAAATTCTTCACCTATTTGTCGATACAGTTCACACCATACTTGTGGAATATTCTTATTTGGATGATTTCTGGGCTGGACAGTCAGCTAAAATGCTCTCCTGGGGGAATTTTGGGAAGATGACAGCTTAGATGCAGCAAGGCTCCAGATCTCTGTAAACCCTTCAACACCAATCAAGGACAAAGCACTTCAAAGGGACAGAAAACCAAATCTGACAACAGAACAGAACAAGGGGATCCTCCTAAGTAGCCCAACTTAAAAGGTACATGGGGGAAAAAAGCCTGAATTCTTGAATTGTTGGGTTCAAGGGGAAAGGAAGAAGGAAGATCCCAGGTCCCCTCCCCCACCTAATTGCTGAGTCTCCAGCAGATCCTGGAATCTCTGAATAGGCAAAGGCGCTAATCTGGAGGGAATGCCTTGCTGGCACAGTTGTGCCAGGCTCAGGGCTCTGGTCACAGATGGCAATGAGGCAGCTAGAGAAGAAGTGCAGAGAGGGCAGCCTAGTCACAGCCAAAACACCCCATCTTGGACCCTGCACTGCCTCCTTTGCCTCTTTTCTTGAGGTTTTGGCCTCAGGCTACATCCAGCTCTGCAGATTCACTGCATCCTGGCTTAATCTTATCAATAGGACAGAAAAGAAGTCTTCAGAGGACAGGGAAGCTCCAACACCCCTCTCCCATAGTCTACACTGAAAGTAGCTGAAAACTTCTGTTGCCAGCTGGGGAAGATCTTACCTCAGAGCTCATTAAAACCATCAGCTTAACTTAATTAATCAGCAGAGCAGAGAAGAAGCCCCCTTCAAGACAAAATAGCCCAAACCCACAGATTCAGCAAATAATCAGAGTAGCAAAATTACAGCCAATTACAGGGTGGGGAAGAAGGAAAAAATATGAGTAAACAAGAGAAAAAGAAAAAAGAAATTACAATCGATAGCTTCTATCCAGGTAATGAATAAAGAGCAAATGAAACAGAGGAGGATCAAGGAACACAAAGAAAAACACAGAAACTCCAGGGAATTGGACACAGGCTTTGTAAGAATCAAAATACAATTCAAAAAACAATTAAGAGAGGTGGAAGACAATTGGAAAAAGGAAATACATGAACTAAAACAAGAAAATAGTGTCTTAAAAGCCAAAATTGACCAGCTTCAAAACAAGGCAAAGAAGGTGAAAGATGATCTATAAAGAAAATCAGACCAGAAGGAGAAGGATGACCAAAAATCCAGGGATGAAATTCAGTCTTTAAAAATTAGAATCCAACAACTAGAAGCAAATGACTTCACAAGGAAGCAAGAATCTATAAAATAAAATCAAAAGAATGAAAAAATTGAGGAAAATATGAAATACTTCATTGACAGAACCTCAGATCTTGAAAACAGATCCAGGAGAGACAATTCAAAAATTATTGGACTACCGGAAGATCATGACAAAAGGAAAAGCCTCAACATCATCCTAAAGGAAATTATCCAAGAAAACTGCCCTGACATTCTCAAATAAGAGGGAAAAGTGGAGATTGAAAGAATCCATAGATCACCAATAATTCTCAATTGACAATGCCCAGGAATGTTATAGTCAAATTCAAGAACTATCAGACCAAGGAAAAAATATTTATAAGCTGCTAAAAAGAAGTCATTCAGATACCATGAACCACAGTTAGGATAACAGACCAGAAAACATGGAATATGATATTCCAGAAAGCAAGGGAACTGGGTCTACAACCAAGAATCAACTACCCATAAAATGGAAGCAAATAGCAGAGTGTATTAGAAACCAAAACCCTATTATGTGTTCACTACGAGAAACACACATGAGGCAAGTAGACACACAGCATAAAGGAAAAAGGCTGGAGCAAAATGTATTGGGCATCAACTGAGAAAAAGAAGGCAGGAATAGCAATCATGATATCTGGCAAATCCAAAATAAAAATAGATCTAGTTAAAAAAAGATTGGGAAGGTAATTACATCCTGAAAAAAAAGGCAGTATAGACAATGAAGAAATAACAGTACTCAACATAATATGCACCAAATGGTATAGCATCCAGATTTCTAAAGGAGAAATTGGGGGAGCTTAAGGAGAAAATAGATAATAAAACTATACTTGTGGGAGACCTGAACTTTCTTCTATCAGATCTAGATAAATGAAACCAAAAAATAAATAAGAAAGAGGTAAAAGATGTGAACAAAATCTTAGAAAAATTGGTAGTTAATAGATACATGGAGAAAAACAAATAGGGACAAAAAGGAATACACCTTCTTTTCAGCAGCACATGGTACATTCACAAATATGACCATGTACTAGGGCATAAAAACATAGCAAACAAATGCAAAAAAGCAGAAATAATAAATGCAACCTTCTCAAATCATAATGCAATAAAAATATTAATTATCAGGGGTACATGGAGAGGCAAACCAAAAATAAAATGGAAATTAAATAACACGATTCTCCAAAATCAGTTAGTTGAAGAACACATCATAGAAACAATTAATAACTTCACTGAAGAGAATGACAATGATGAGACTTCTTACCAAAATCTATGGGATACAGTCAAAGCAGTACTCAGAGGGAAATTTATATCCTTGAGTGCATATATTAACAAATTAGGGAGGGCAGAGGTCAATGAATTGGGCATGCAAATTAAAAAAACTAGAAAGTGAACAAATTAAAAATCCCCAGATGAAAACCAAATTGGAAATCCTAAAAATAAAAGGAAAAATTAATAAAATTGAAAGTAGAGGTTTCCGGGTTAAGATGGCGGCAGAGTAAGAAGCAGCTCTTAACCTCTCCTGACCGAAACATACAAAACTCCTCAAGGGGACATAAAAACAAGTCCAGATGAACGGAGGAACCCCACAACAGGGCACAGCGTGGAAGGTACGTGGAAT
>NC_058136.1:303801-304063 GCF_016433145.1 Gracilinanus agilis | reverse complement strand
ATGCAGAGCGAAAGGAGCAGAGCCAGAAGAACTCTATACACAGAGACTGACATTCTGTGGTAAAATCGAATGTAATGGACCTCTGAACCAGCAGCAATGCAATGACCCAGGACAATTCTGAGGGATTTATGGTAAAGATGCTACCCACATTCAGAGGAGGGACTGCAGGAGAGGAAACATATAGGAAAAACAACTGCATGAACGCATGGGTCGGGGTGGACATGATTGAGGGTGTAGACTCGAAACTACCACACCAATGCAA
>NC_058136.1:300023-303712 GCF_016433145.1 Gracilinanus agilis | reverse complement strand
GCGGGGGGGGGGGGGTTGAAGGGGAAAGGAGGAGCATGAATCATGTAACCATGTTAAAAATGAATATTAATAAATGTAAAAAAAAAAATTGAAAGTAAAAGAACTATTGAATTAATAAATAAGACTAGAAGCTGGTACTTTGAAAAAATGAATAAAATAGACAAAGTACTAGTCAATCTAATAAAAAAAGGAAAGAAGAAAACCAAATTAACAGTATCAAAGACAAAAAAGGAAAACACCTTTAATGAAGAGGAAATTAAGGCAATCATTAAAAACTATTTTGCCCAATTATATGGCAATAAAAACAGCAACCAGGCAATATGGGTGAATGTCTACAAAAATATAAATTGCTTAAACCAACAGAAAAAGAAATAGATTATTTAAATAATTCCATATCAGAAAAAGAAATTGAACAAGCCATCAAAGAACTCCCTAAGAAAAAATCCCCAGGACCAGATGGATTCACAAGTGAATTCTATCAAACATTCAAATATTAAACATCAAACATCAAAACCCAATACTATAGGGGCAGCTGGGTAGCTCAGTGGATTGAGAGCCAGGCCTGGAGATGGGAGGTCCTAGGTTCAAATCTGACCTCAGACACTTCCCAGCTGTGTGACTCTGGGCAAGTCACTTGACCCCCATTGCCTACCCTTACCACTCTTCCACCTATAAGTCAATACACAGAAGTTAAGGGTTTAAAATTTAAAAAAAAAAAAGACAAAAAAAACCCCAATACTATACAAACTATTTGACATAATAAGCAAAGAAGGAGTTCTACCAAATTCCTTTTATGACACAAATATGGTACTGATTCCAAAGCCAGACAGACCAAAAACAGAGAAAGAAAACTACAGACCAATCTCCTTAATGAACATAGATGCAAAAATCTTAAATAGAATACTAGCAAAAAGATTCCAGCAAGTGATCACAAGGGTTATTCATTATGATCAGGTGGGATTTATACCAGGAATGCAAGGGTGGTTCAATATTAGGAAAACCATCCACATAATTGACCATATCAACAATCAAACCAACAAAAATCATGATTATCTCAATAGATGCAGAAAAAGCCTTTGACAAAATACAACACCCATTCCTACTTAAAACACTAAAAAGTATAGGAATAGAAGGGCCTTTCCTAAAAATAATAAACAGTTTATATCTAAAACCATCAGCAAGCATCATCTGCAATGGGGATAAATTAGAAGCCTTCCCAATAAGATCAAGAGTGAAACAAGGTGGGGCAGCTGGGTAGCTCAGTGGATTGAGAGCCAGGCCTAGAGACAGGAGATCCTAGGTTCAAATCTGGCCTCAGACACTTCCCAGCTGTGTGACCCTGGGCAAGTCACTTGACCCCCATTGCCTACCCTTACCACACTTCCACCTATAAGTCAATACACAGAAGTTAAGGGTTTAAAAAAAATTAAAAAAAAAAAAAGAGTGAAACAAGGATTCCCATTATCACCTCTATTATTTAACATTGTACTAGAAACACTAGCAGTAGCAATTAGAGAAGAAAAAGAAACTGAAGGTATTAAAATAGGCAACAAGGAGACCAAGCTATCACTCTTTGCAGATGATATGTTGATCTACTTAAAGAATTCTAGAGAATCAACCAAAAAGCTAGTACAAATAATTGACAACTTGAGTAAAGTTGCAGGATACAAAATAAGCCCACATAAATATTTCATCAGCATTTCTATATATTTCCAACACATCTCAGCAGCAAGAGTTAGAAAGAGAAATGTCATTTAAAATCACCCTAGACAAAATAAAATACTTAGTAATCTATCTGCCGAGACATACACAGGAATTATGGAACACAATTACAAAACACTTTCCACACAATTAAAACTAGATCTAAACAATTGGAAAAACATTAATTGTGCATGAGTAGGACAAGCTAACATAATAAAAATGACCATTCTACCCAAATTAATTTACCTATTTAGTGCCATACCTATCAAACTTCCAAAAAACTTTTTCTCTGAATTAGGAAAAACTGTAACAAAGTTCATTTGGAATAACAAAAGATCAAGAATATCAAAGAAATAATGAAAAAAAATGTGAAGGAAGGGGGCCTAGCAGTACCAGATATTAAACTATACTATAAAGCAGCAGTCATCAAAACAGTATGGTACTGGCTAAGAGACAGAAGGGAGAATCAGTGGAATAGACTTGGGGTAAGTGACATCAGCAAGACAGTATATGATAAACCCAAAGAGCCCAATTTTTGGGACAAAAATCCACTATTTGACAAAAACTGCTGGGAAATTTGGAAAACAATATGGGAGAGATTAGGTTTAGATCAACATCTCACACCCTACACCAAGGTAAATTCAGAATGGGTGAATGACTTGAATATAAAGAGGGAAACTATAAATAAGTTAAGTGAACATAGAATAGTTTACTTGTCAGATCTCTGGGGAAGGAAAGATTTTAAAACCAAGCAAGAGTTAGAGAAAATTACAAAATGTAAATTAAATGGTTTTGATTATATTAAACTAAAAAGCTTTTGTACAAACCAAAACAATGTAGCCAAGATCAGAAGGGAAACAACAAACTAGGAAAAAAATCTTTATAACAAAAAACTCTGACAAGGGTCTAATTACTCAAATATATAAGGAGTTAAAGCAATTGTATAAAAAATCAAGCCATTCCCCAATTGATAAATGGGCAAGAGACATGAATAGGCAATTTTCAGGTAAAGAAATCAAAACTATCAATAAGCACATGAGAAAGTGTTCTAAATCTCTAATATTTAGAGAAATGCAAATCAAAACAACTCTGAGGTATCACCTCACACCTAGCAGAATGGCTAAAACGAAAGAAGGAGAGAGTAATGAATGTTGGAGGGGATGTGGCAAAATTGGGACATTAATGCATTGCTGGTGGAGCTGTGAACTGATCCAACCATTCTGGATGGCAATTTGGATCTATGCTCAAAGGGCTATAAAAGAATGCCTACCCTTTGATCCAACCATAACATTGTTGGGATTGTACCCCAAAGAGATCATAGATAAACAGACTTGCACGAAAACATTTATAGCCGTGCTTTTTGTGGTGGCAAAAAACTGGAAAATGAGGGCATGCCCTTCAATTGGGGAATGGCTGAACAAATTGTGGTATATGCTGGTGATGGAATACTATTGTGCTAAAAGGAATAATAAACTGGAGGAATTCCATGTGAATTGGAATGACCTCCAGGAATTGATGCAGAGTGAAAGGAGCAGAGCCAGAAGAACACTGTATACAGAGACTGATATACTGTGGTAAAATAGAATGTAATGGACTTCTGTACTAACAGCAATGCAATGACCCAGGACAATTCTGAGGGATTTATGGGAAAGAATGCTACCCACATTAAGAGGAAGAACAGCAGGAGAGGAAACACAGAAGAAAATCAACTGCTTGAATACATGGGTTGATGAGGACATGATTGGGGATCGAAACTACCACACCAATGCAACTATCAACAATTTGGAAATAGGTCTTGATTAATGACACATGTTAAAACCAGTGGAAATGCATATCAGCCAGGGGAGGGGGGAGGTCGGGGGTGAAGGGGAAAGTAAGAGCATAAACCATGTAACCATGTTAACTTTTCTAAAATATAAATATTAATAAATGTTTGAAATAAAAAAAAAAACAGTGGAATTGTGTGTCAGCTATGGGAGGGGAGTGGA
>NC_058136.1:293887-299523 GCF_016433145.1 Gracilinanus agilis | reverse complement strand
CTTCCTTCCTTCCTTCCTTCCTTCCTTCCTTCCTTCCTTCCTTCCTTTCTCTCTCTCATTTTCTTGCTTTATTGCATTCTTGCATTCTTTTCTTTTTTCCAGTGGATGAAAGGAGGGAGAAAATAAACACATGATAATTAGAGAAACTAAAATCTATTTCTTAAAAAATATAAGGGGATAGAGAGAGAAGAAACAAGGGTGTTTCCTCCTCACACCTTAGAGAGGGAGATAATCAATTATGAAACTTATCTCTAATGCAAGTATACCTACTCTTCTGTTCCAGCATTCCCCCACCTCACCCCTCGTTCCCAATCTCCTTCCTTTTGAGCCAGCACTTCGTCTTTCCAAGAACCCATAGTATCAGCTGCAGGTGCCTTTGAGAATATTCTAGTCCCCACCAACAAACTAAGCCCACTGTACTATGAGAGACACAACCACAGAGAGATCTCCATTTGAATATATGAGTGTCTAAGTGACTCTATAGAGAGACTGCATGATGTAGCAGATAGAAAATCAGCTTCAGTCAGAAAAACTGGACTTCAAGTCTCATCTATGATACATACTGGCTATGTGACTCTGAACTAGTCACTTAACTTCTCAGTGCCTGAGACACCTCTAAGATTCTGAGTTGCAAAGTAAGCGCCAGCCAATATTCATGAAGGAAATTCCCTCACAGGAACCAATGAAACCAAATGAAATCACAGATCTAGGGAAATAAATCTATATAACTATTTACAGATGTCTATCTTGTGGCACCTGGCAGCATCGATTTGAAAACTGATTGCTGTAACTTTGAAGGTAAGCCCAAATGAGTACTGTTAATAGAATTATTATAAAATGCCTCTTTTGTTCAGGGATACTACTGATCATTGTGGAAGATCTCTATGGGAAGAAAGGAGAAGAGAAGGTGTATTACTCTGAAATTGATCATTTATTTTCTCTTTCTTAAAAGGAAACCCTTTCTGAAAACTTAAGGTAACACTGGACATTCTAAATTCTACATTGTTTTTTTGAAAAGGAAAGGAGAACTTAAGATAGCAAGGTCTATTTAAGTTCCACTAAGGCAAGGGAATCAGAGGTACAGAAAAGCAAGACTAACTTCAGAGCGAAAAGAAAACTTGTACATTAAAAAATAAGTTCCTCAAGGTCAGGAACTATCTTCACTTTAGCATTTGTATCCACAGAGTTTTTAGGAACAGAAAACCTACTTAACAAATGCTTGATCATTCATTCATTTCTATACCCAATTCAAAACAGACTTTTTAAAGTGTCTGCTATGTAAGAGGTTCTTTTGCTGGGCCTTGGAGATATAAAGACAAAACCAGCAGTCCTTGTCCCACCTCTAATAACATGTCTTTGACAATGAGGTACAACATGTACACGGATAAATAAATAGAAGGTAATTTTTTTGGTAAGACGAGATCATTAACAACTGAAGGACTTGAGGCAGATTTCTTGGAAGAAATAGTATCTGATTGTATCAAGTATCCTTGAAGGAAGATAATCATATATTACATCTTTAAAAAGATAGTAGTTATCTGATTTTAGTTATATCGCTAATAAGAGTAGCACATTCTGTTGATTATGGACTTCTACCAAAAAAAAGGGTTTTGTCTGATTCCTGCTAACAACTTTCTTTTAAAAAATTTTTTTAATTTGTATCTTTTTAAACCACTTTAATTTCCAATATATTCCTTCCCTTCTCCCACATAGCAAGCCATTCCATTTAGCAAAGAACAAAAAAAAAGAAAAGGAAACCATTCCTCAAAAGCAACCAACAAAACAAATCAGCCACATCTGAGAATGTGAACAATGATCTACATCAAAAGTGCCCTAGTCCTGAAAAGAAAGGAGGAGAGAGGGTATTTTCTCATTCCTTGATCATGGATAAAGCTGGTCATTATAGTTAATGGAGAGTTCAACTTTTTTTGTTGTTGTTCTTTTCTATTTATGCCATCATGTTCACTATGTATATACTGTTTACCTGGTTCTGTTTATTTCACTCTGCATCAGTTCACCTGTCTTTCCACATTTCTCTGAATTCTTTATATTCATCATTTCTTAGAGCACAATATTTTTCCATTGCATTCTATACCAAAATGTCTTCTTGCCAGTAACTTTCAAGGACCTGCCTCTATAATACTTCCCTTACATTTTAATAGATCAGATCATAGATATGTAAGTGCCACCACTGATGCCTTTCCAGTTGTTTTTTTTTTTACAATGAAAAATATATCATTGGAGGCAACAAGGAAGATTGTAAAGTGAATGACAGGGGGAATTAGAAATTTAAAAAAACTCAGTGGGCTGGGTATGAATCTGGTGATCCTCCATCTTCTCTTGGCTGTCATTCATGATGGATGACACTGTCAGGAAAGGTTTGATTCAACTGTAATGTTGAAGTGCAATTAAACTTTCCTTGCATCCTTTCCTCCCTTCATTAACATATAGATCCATATACACATATGTAATTACTCCCCTGTATAGAATATGTACTATTTCCAGTGGAGGAAAGCTCTCAGGGAATGTCATTGCAAATGTTCCTTTGCCAAGTTTTTCATGGAATGGTTTATATTTCAAAGTGATTTTTTTTGTCTTCACAGAACAAAGAAACTGCAACTTCTGAAATGCCTGGAGGGTCACTTCAGAATAATTTAAAAAGGTACTGGATATGAAGTCAGAATATTAGTTCTTAATCACAGCTCAGAATCAGAATATTAGCTCTGATGCTTTCTAGTTATGGGACTACAGAGTAATCACTTAGACCCTCAACTTAATTATCTCTAAAATGTGGAGATGAACATTTTATATTTATTACTCTTCCACATGGTATGGAAATAACTACAGAAATAAGTTATTTATTTCCCAAAGGCTATATAATCCTGCATATCATTTGACCTAGCAACATCAATACTAGATCTGTATCCTAAAGAGATTTTTTTAGAAAGCAAAAGGACCTATATGCATGAAAAATATTTATAGCAGCTCTTCATATGGTGGCAAAGAATTGGAAATTGGGGGGGGATGCCCATCAACTGGGGAATAAGTGAACAAGTTGTGGCATATGATTGTGATGGAATACCATTGTGCTATTAAAAATGACAAGCAGGATACCTTCAGAAAAATCTGGAAATGTTTACATGAACTGATGCAAAATGAAATGATCAGAACCAAGAGAACACTGTATGTAGTAACAACAATATTATACAATGATCAATTGTGAATAACTTAGCTATTCTGAGCAATACAATGATCCAAGACAATTCCAAAGGACTCATGATGAAAAATGCCATCCATCTCCAGAGAAAGAATGGATGGAGGGGGCAGCTGGGTAGCTCAGTAGATTGAGAGTCAGGCCTAGAGACAGGAGGTCCTAGGTTCAAATCCGGCCTCAGGCACTTCCCAGCTGTGTGACCCTGGGCAAGTCACTTGACCCCCATTGCCCACCCTTACCACTCTTCCAGCTATGAGCCAATGCACAGAAGTTAAGGGTTTAAAAAAAAAAAAGAAAAGAAAGAATGAATGAATGGAGTCTGACTGCAAATGAAAGCATACTTTTAAAATTTTCTTTATTTTTCTTGTGGGTTTTTTTTGGTCTGTGTTTTCTTTCACAACATAAGTAATATGGAAATGTTTTGTATAACTTCATGTCTATAACCTGCATCAAATTGCTTGCCTTCTCAATGATGAAGAAGGGGAAGGAAGGAGGAAAATAACCAAAATTTAAAAAATGAATGTTAAAATTTGTTTTTACACATAATCTGAAAAAAATAATTAAAAATAAAAAAGGAAATGAGTTATTATGATTATTGTTGATGAAATTATATGAAGAAAGCAGAAACAAGAGCCATATTTGGGCAATAGTCATGTAATTCCTAAAGGTCATTCCCAACTATACCATAAAGAAAATGTAAAAGAGAAGAAATGGATATTATTTTTATTTTTAAATTGTAACAGTACCAAATCCCCATTGATATACATATACACATATAGAAATTGTGTATGTATATATGCATGACATGTATGTGTATATCTACAGATACCTATCTATAGAGTCTATCTGTAGATATTTCCGTATCTCCATCATCTATCAATGGACAAGCCTTTTGAGCTATCTGTCCAGCTGCATAGGTAAAATGCCTATATATTGCTTTGTTATTTGTGGAAAACTGAAGGAAAGCAGTGTCTGTTGAGTGGATCACTATATATGAATTTTTGAGAAGATATGAACAAAAGTAACAATGTTTTAAGGGTGAAGTTAGGTAGATATTTGAATGAACCTCTATAAGATTTCAAGTCCACTGAACTCTTGAAGCATTTAATGGACACACTTTCTGTGATATATAATTTTTCCTTCAAGAATATACTGAGGTCAGTTTAAAATTTTCTTGATATTTCATGCTCATCAACATAAACATTAATCATTGTGTGGTCTTAACTCTGGCTCCCCAATCCCTGTTTTCTGGTTTAGAGGTTTAAAATAATTTGAACACATTATAATATAAGCATCTCTTAGATTTTTACTTGCTATTTTGTATGTGACCCACAGAAGCAATAAATACGATATAAGTCCAGCTCAACTTTTTAGATACCAACAGGAATGTCCTCTACAATTATGCATTTCTCACAAATAGACATAAATATATCCTCCATTTAGCCATCCATCCATGATCTCTTCTCTATTCTCTGCCTTCTCTATCCACCAAGTTGATATATAGACTTTTCTCTTCTGTGTGTGTATAATTGATTATTAGCATATGACCTATGGGCACTAGGTAATGCAGTGGATAGATTTCCAGACCTGGAGTGAGGTAGAACTGGATTCAGATCCAGTATCAGACACTTACTGTGTGACCCCAGGCAAGTCACTTAACCCAGTTTGCCTCAGTTTCCTCATCTGTAAAATGAACTGGACAAGGACATGGCAACCATTCCAGTATCTTTCCCAAGAAAACTCCAAATGGGGTCACAAAAAACTGATATGAATGAACAATAACAAAAATGTGAACTATGTTTGCCTGTAGAAATCCACTTTGTCCTAAAATTTCTTCCTCCTTTTACTGCACTCAACAACACTCAACAATTTGCTTTGATGTAGTAGAAAGAGGACTGGATTTGAAGTTGAGGAACTGAGTTCAAATCCTGATTCATCTATTTTCTTGCTTGGGCAAGTCACTTCCTTCCTATGATCTCAATTTTCTCATTTGCAAAATGAATTTAACTGGATAATCTCTAATGTAACTTTTTAGATTGACAGTTGGACGGATGGAGAGACAAAGAGAAAAAAAAGAGAGCAAACATTTAAGTGTTTACTATATGCTAAATATTGTACTAAATACTGTTCTAAGGGTTGAGGACAGAAATATAAGAAAACAAGATGAGGGCAGCTAGGTGACTCAATGGATAGAGAGCTACTAGCCCTTGAGATGGGAGGTCCTTCAAATCTGACTCCAGACACTTCCTAGCAGTGAGACCTTGGAAAAGTCACTTAGCCCTAATTGCCTAGCTCTTAGTGCTCTTCTGTCTTGAAACTGATACTTAGCATCAATTCTAAGACTGGAAGTAAGGGGAGAGAGAGAGAGAGAGAGAGAGAGAGAGAGAGAGAGAGAGAGAGAGAGAGAGAGAGAGAGAGAGAG
>NC_058136.1:270204-293550 GCF_016433145.1 Gracilinanus agilis | reverse complement strand
AAGGAAGGAAGGAAGGAAGGAAGGAAGGAAGGAAGGAAGGAAGGAAGGAAGGAAGGAAGGAAGGAAGGAAGGAAGAAAAAGGAAGAAAGAGAGAGAGAGAGAGAAAGAGAGAGAGAAAGAAAGAAAGAAAGAAAGAAAGAAAACGAAAGATTTCCTATTCTAAATTTTATAATCCTTAATTTACATCCTTGTTCTTTTTGCATTTCTCTGAGAGGTCCAACTCTTCCACAAAAATAGGGTTTTTAACTACCTGTCTAGAAAATCCATAAGATTAAATTTCTTTATATAGGATCTTCTCAGGCTATTAGTAATTTGCTTCACCTTGTGCTAAGAATTACTTCCATTTGAAAACTTCCTTATTTCCTACATCTTTAATTTACCTGTTCAAGATCCTAATCCCATTATACCTGTAATGTGTCCCAGTTCCTAATCTAACATAATATTACACTGTAATAATTAGCTGTTGTACTTCTTTAACTTTTTTGCTTATTTTCACATTATTCTCAAATTTTTGCTATTGAATTTATCAGTTGTCACTTTTTCCTTTTGCTATGGTGCCTGCCTTTAGTAGCACCTTTTTCAGTCATCAGCTTTTGCCTCTACGCTCTAAATTCTAGGTTGGGGAAACAAACATGTGAAGCTGTTAGAACTGTGTATAAAATAAAATTAGTCTCTGAATAAAAGCCTGAAGCACATGGTCTTTACTGCATCTATTTTGCCTACAGAGGTATTATTATGCTTTATTACAAATAGTTGATTGCCAGATAAATGTAATCTAGAAAATGAGATGTTAACTATATTTTAAAATTCTAAGCCAAATAAATTGCCACCTAAGAAACTGTTCTCTCTCTCTCTCTCTCTCTCTCTCTCTCTCTCTCTCTCTCTCTCTCTCTCTCTCTCTCTCTCTCTGTCCCAGGATCTGTCTGTTATAACCCTTAAGTTCTGTCTTAGAATTGATATTAAGTATTGGGTCCAAGACATAAGAGTAGTAAGGGCTAAGCAATTGGGGTTAAGTGACTTGCCCAGGGTCACACAGCCAGGAAGTGTCTGAGACCATATTTGAACCTAGCTCCTACAACATCCAGACTTGGCTTTCTATCCACTGAGCCACCTACCTGTCCCTGTATTTTTTTTAAATGTTGAATTCCTAATGTCTTTGTATGTACTCTACTAGCTGAGTGAAGCTCTCTGTTGGTTAGCTCCCATTTATTCTGGACATACTTTGTTTGTTCATAGCTGTTTGCATGTTGCTTCCCCCATTAGACTGTGAGCTCTTTGAAGACAAGGGACCACGTTTGCCTTCATTTGTATTCTCAGTGCCTGGCATAATAAATATTCGTAAACTGACTGTCTCTCTAAGACCTGCATTTCACTTCATTATAATTGATCATTTTTGCAATAAAAACCTTTTTTTCTACTAAGTAATATTTTCAGTTTCTCTTTCCTCTTAAAATTTTCCTCCCCCCCCCCAAAAAAAACTAGAAACTAAGTTGGGATGTTTACTGATTGAGTAATGGTTAAATAAATGCTACTTCTTAGACCCAGAGTGGCAGTTGAGTGATAAATTGACACCAAAGGTGGATAGCAACAGTCATGAAGCAGGTACCATGGAGTGCTTAGAACTTGGTCAACATCAAAGATAACAAAGTTGTTCACGGTATCCTGGACCTTCACTAATTGTTTTGACTTTTGTCTTACCATAAGACTTTAATGACTCTAGAAGAGAGAGTGAGGATGAAGAGTTTGTGTAACTCTGCCTCACTTAAATGCAAATCAAGAGAGAGTCAAGACATCACCCCATCACCCAGTGATGCCATTGGTACTCTTAAAAAAAAAAAAGAATGATCAACCTTTCTGGATCTCAGTTTCCTTATCTGTGAAATGAAGTTGGATGAGATGACTTGTAAGATCTCTGCCAATTCCAAAACTATAATCTTGTGATAATTATTACTTGATAATTTGGAATTATTTTCCTTCTAATTCAAGTCTTTTACAACTTGGAGTTGAAGCCAACCCAGAGAGGGGACCTTCCAACCTCATTCCTCCTCCCCTAGTTCCAGCAGATTGAACTATGGGCTGGGAGTGAGGGGAAAGGAGGATAGGACAAGTAGAGGTTCAGAAGTGGTGATGAAATTTAAATGAAACCAGCCTATCTTGGAAGTGGAAGGAACTGAGGGAGTGAACAGCTGAAATACTCGGAAAATTAAGGGGAAAGAGGGAAAAGGGTCCTATTTATACAAAGAAGCAGCTAGACAGTGCTACAGGTGGAGTGCTGGGCTCAGAGTCAAGAAGTCAGATAATAGATCAGACCTGAGATACTTAGTTCTGTGACCCTAGACAAGTTGATTAAGTGCTTTTCAGTCTTCTTATGTATAAAATGGGTATAATAATAGCATCTATTTCTCAAGGCTGTTGTAAGGATCAAGTGAAATAATATTGTAAAGAACTCTGAAAACCTTAGCGTTCTATATAGAAGTCAGATATTATTATTAGAGCAAAATTCCCTGGAATTGGGGAAAGGTCAGAAATGGGGAAAACCCTACTTGTAAAGTGCTATATCTCCTTGTCTCCTCAGTAGTGACCCAGATCTCTCCTGCCCACTCCCTCAGAAGGGGCAGCTCAAGAAGTACATGCTATAGGGAAATTGTGGGGGTTGGGGGAGCAAGGTCAAAAAAAGGGAAAATTTTATCCTGAAGTTCCTTTCCTGAGCTTCGACCCAGCTTTTATTTTTTGACCCTCCCCTGGAAGTGAAACTCAAAGTAGATTATTGAGTTACTTACTCAACATTCAGAGGAAAGATTTGGTACGGGAGAAAACTGAAATTCTTAGTTTCATAAAGCTTTCAGTTTTTTGGTATGCCTCAATTATTCATGATCTCTCTATTCAAAACGACAGCAGTTAATCAAGAATTCATTCTATTAAATTGTGGCTCAAAAATAAAGCTTCAGAAAACTAGAGACAAAATGCTTTTTTTTTTTTTTTTTAAAGAGAAGACCACATTCCTCATCAGAGAAAGGCAATAACCTGGTCCTAAGGATGTCACTTGAACAGCTAGGTCTTAGAGATGGCACTGCTATAGCTAAACTATTACAGAAAGGAGATGGAATTACAAAGAAATAATTTCTCATTAGATTTAGCTTCATTCTGTTCTTGAGTGAAGACATCATCATAAAACATGATATAGGATTCACTTCAAAAGATCAGACTCATTAAGTCAGTTGTGGAGACTGTTGAAAGAAATAACTTTAAGTACATTAAATACTCTTAAACATATGACCCTCCCCCCAACCCCTGCACACACACACACACACACACACACCACTCTAGGAAAGCATAATTAAAATGTAGACTATTTTGTGGTGTTACAAGGATTTTTAAAAACTCATCAGCCCTTCTGCTGCATTAGAATATTGCACACCACAAGTGTTTGACTTTATTCCACAGTAAGTACAAACCACTTATCTCTGCTTATAATGGTGAACCTGAGATGTGATGAAGGCATGCTTCAAATGATGAAGAAAATGTAAATGCTTGTAGTTTATGGGGAAATGGACTATCTACTAATTGCTTCAAGAATTGAGTGATTTGGTAGATCTCAAGAGAGGCTTCTTCTTCCTGATTTGCATCCACTTGGCTCCTGCTACCTGGCTTACTGTAAATTCCTTGATGATGCCTTGTGTATGTATGCATATGTGTATGTGGTGTGTTCCGCATCAGCCTCAGAAATTGAGAAGGAAGCAATGACTCTGGGGAATAAAAAGCTTCTCCTCTCTATAGAAGCTCCTCGCACTGATACAGAGCCCTTAGCAAAGGGGGCTTCAAGTTTGATAAATGACCTGCATTTCCAACTGTCCAGTGGTTTTTTTCTCCTCGAAAAAATTGTAATTGGACTAATTTTCATGGTGACTCAGGTGAAGCTAGTTAGTTAAGACTATATCTCTGTGTCCTCTTGCATAGGTTTCATATTATGGAGAAAGCAAACATTTTTGTCTTCTTGCTCTTTTTCAAATGACCATCCCTTGGTGGGCTAAGGAATCTGAAGAAACTTTTGGCCAGAAAAACAAAGCAAGTAAAAAAAAAAATAACAACAAACAAACAACATTTATTTGAATGGGTTGGTTATGGTCTGACCTGCATCCAAGTGAAAAATAAGGTGCTTGAGGGTGACAAGAGGGGTGAGCAATAAAGAAGAGAGAAAGAAATGGAACAAAGAGAATGGAAAAACAAAGAGAAAAAAGGAGGAATGAAATGTGGGAAAGAATAAGAGGACAAACAGGAAAGAGACTGAGAAGAAGATGGAAAAAAGAGATGGAGAAAGCGGGGCAAAGAAGACCATAAAAAGGAATAATAGTAAAGGGAAGAGAATGGAAATTATAGAAATGGGAAGGAAAGAAGGGGGAAATAAAAGAAAGAGCCAGAAAGAAAGAAATGGAAAAAAGAATGACAAAGAAACAAGTGAAAAGTGGTATTTGCAGCACTTGTTACCTAGGAAGGAAGTTTAAACTTCCTAGGTCTATCTGAATTTTCTGTGTTTGAGCACTTAACCAAGCCTGAAAGAAGTAAAAGAACTCTTTTAGGAGCAGATAAGATTTTGAAACAATGCCCCAAAGAAGCATCTCCTAGACACGTATAGGGACAATCATAATGTTAGGATTTTCCATTTATCTAGAATACACAGTCATGATTTGATGCAGGACAAAGGGTGGGGTAGTGCGTCAGGGAGAAAATTCATTTCAGAAATTAAAATAAGAGGCACAAGATTGGTTTTTGTTCTAGAGCATTAAAAAAAACCCTGTTAAATATGAATGTGAAAATGAATAAAATATAAGGTCATAAGCAAATTATCCTGTTTTCTTGAACCTTGATCACATAATGCAAGTTACATTTGTTACAGAAATGTGAATGAAGATGGAATTCAAGATAAGTTATTAATCATAATTAGAATGACGATGACAGGTCTGCAGTGACAAATTCTTAACAAGTAGTAAGAGTGCTTATTCATAATGAACCTCTTAATTCATTCAATTCCTCATTAGAAGGACCCCCTTCTAATAAGTTCAACATAAAGTTGGTATAAGATGGTATTTGTATTCTCTCTCTTTTTATTTCCATTTCAGAGGCTTATTATTGGCAAAATGAGATAAATCATTTAAAACATATAATTACTTGGATATATTCACATAGTAATTCCCTAAGCAATTGTGTTGTTATAAGTTGTCAGTGTGCATATTAATTTATCATACCCGCTAACCTCTTGCTCATTGATTTGCTACTAGCCATTGGAAAACCATGTTAAGTAGCACATGCTGCCCTTCTTTGAAAGTTTGATTGCAGCTCAAATAGGGCAAATAGTGCTTTCCAATTAGAATCCTGCTGTTTGTCAGGACTTGACAATGACTAATTACAGCCCTAAATGACTTAATATGTTTGAATGCATGATTATTTATAAATACATTTCAAGGGCTGCATAAAATTATTATCTGTAGTTTAAGTAGGAAAGGCTATTGCCCACACAAAAGGTAAAAAAGAAAAATGAAAACTTGTTGATAGCTTATATTTTTTTGGAAAGAAAGTATATGGGCACCAATTTTCATTTAAGCCAAAAGAGAAAGACCAAGATTTCCTTTAAAAGGAAGAGAAAAATAACTTTTAAGACACCAAAGTAGCAGGAAAATGAATTTTTAGACTTAAATTTTAGCTTCTTCAGTCATTTAAAAGAACCAAATTTTCCCTATTTAAAAAAGTCTTCATTCCATGACTTTTAGAGGTCTGCTTCTTCTCCTGATGAGTAAGATCCAGAGTGAATCAGTTATCCATCTGACTCTCAGATCTCCTGAAATTCAACATCAATATGGCATGTGTTGATTTTAATTAGGTGCAATGGAAGTAGTGAGTTAAATAAGCCTAGTCAATAAGATGCACACATGCTTTATATTTTGTCACAAACCATATAGATGATCAAAATGGAATTGCGAAAATCTTAGCCTCTTAGCTATATATCATGATATTCTTGAGTAATGTAGAAAGAGCTTGTGGGACAGCTAACCGACTCAATGGATTGAAAGCCGGGTCTTGAGATGAGAGATCTTGGGTTCAAATTTGACCTCAGATACTTCCTAGCTGTGTGATCCTGGGCAAGTCACTTAACCCCCATTGTCTAGCCCTTAGTCAGTGCAATTTTCTGAATTCCTATAGCCATAAAATTACAAAATTGGAAAAAATTTCATTATATATTGCCATGTATTTAGAAAAGGCCATACTTGGACCATCCTAGGCAAATGACCACATATTTTTAGATTCTATGACTTCGCTGTGTCTAGAAAATTTTGCAGAAGACTGGTTTTAGAACTACATTGAAACTTAGAGGTTTGATCAACTCATGTCACAGTGAAGAACTGAAGTCTAGGGAAAGTACTTAAAGTGGTAGTCAGGATCTGAACCAGCTCCTTGACCTCCAAATCCAGCATCCCTTGTCACTATACCACAAAAAACAATTTAAGTGTTTTCTAATTCTTACTATCAGATGATCTTTTTTTATATCAGAAGATAAAGGAAGAGACTCTGTCTTCAAGGAGCTTACAATCTAATGGGGTGGGGGTGAGCAAGGGAATTTGACATATGAAAAGCTAAATATGATATATTAGTACTTCTAGTTTTAAATGTTTTAAGACATTTAAAATGTGAAAGTTTATAACTCCAATTTATCTTCATGCTACAATTAACACAAGGATTAATAATCATTTAAGTGACTTGGCTAAGTAGAAAATAAAAATATAATACCTCTGTTTTTATTTATATTATTAATGTTGGGAAGACGCCTTCAAAACAATAAAGTTCATTAGAATATTGGAATTCAAGGATAAACTAGTAACTTAATTAACATAAGATTATTGAGTTTATTTGTTTGCTTATTTATTTTTGTTTCACTGACATAATTTAAGATTAGAGAGACACAGAAACTAGAGTTGAGAGTAAGACTTGCTTTTTCATAAGGAGAAGTGGAGCTCACAGGATCATAGATTTAATCTTACAAATTATCTTAGAGGTCATTGGGTCCAATCTGCTCATTAAGAGATGAAGAAACTGAAGTCCAGATAAGCTGTGACATAGACTAGGGTCCAATTTTAATCTGAGACTTCCTGACTCCAAATCCAATGCCCTCTCCATTATACCACATTTCCTCAATACAGGAAAGCAAAATAGAAAGTTGAACAGGTAGCTAATAAATTCATGTATATCACTACCTTGGAGAAGTCAAAGCTTTCTAGAACCTATTTTCATAATTAATTAATTATATTTTGCTCCAATTATCTGTTTCTAACCTAACCTTATCTATGTAGACAGACTCTTACGAAGGAGTTTCTTCTAATCCAAAAAAGATTATTCTTTGTTTTGGAAGTACAGCCTCACTGAAAATATATTATAATACATTAAATCTCCTGAGGATGGGAACGAGCAAAAAGGAGAAAGTTTATAACTAAATGGGAGTCATACTAAAAATACCAGATCATAAGGTAAAGAGTAGATAGATGATCCTACTGCACATATAGCCCACAGCTAAAGCTCCAAATTATCAATTCACATGGTTTTAAACTTTTTGTATTTTATTTTTTAAATTTATTTTTTTTAATCCAGTCCCTCTCTTCCCCACACCACAGAAGGCATCATCTGGCAAATAAATAGATTATGTCTTTTGTATTTCCAGTTCTCAATTCATTCTCTGGAGGTGAACATTTACAAGTTATTCTTTAAATATTAAATCTATAGCTAAACATAATGTTCTCTTGCTTCTACTCATTTCACTCATCTTTATCTCATCTGGTTCTTTCCAAGTTTTTAAAATTAATCTGCTCATTTCTTATAGTGCAGGGTCTTAAACTCTATTGAGTTCATGATAAAAAAAAAGAAAAAGAAAAGAGGTAGTATGGTATAGTAGAAAGAGTATTGGACAGGGTCTAGATCTCTGCCACTTACTAGATGTATGGCAAGTTATTTATAGTCAGGTTAATTAACCTTTCTAAGCCTGTTAAAGGAGACATCTTTGCTGACAAGTAATAATGCTTTGTATACATCATCTTATTTGATTCTCAAAGCAACCCTATAAGGTAGATACTCTGATTATTCCCATTTTAGGAATGAAGAAACTGAGAGACAGATGGGTCCATGAACACAAAATTAGTAACAGAGGCAAAATTTGAATCCAGTCCTCTTCAAATTCCAATATACTAATTCCAATATACTAATATACTAATATACTAATCCAATATACTAATCTTTTTACTATTTAACTCAGAGGGTTTTTGTGATTATCAAATAAGTAAATGTAAAGTACTTTATAGACTGTATAAAATTAAGTTGTCATGAAGCACAAAGCCCTTTATAAAAGTGAGCTATTAATAATAGTTATTATTTTTCTAAAATGCTAGCTTCAGAATATTTTTTCTGATAAAAGGAGCAGTATTTATGTATGACTTGACACGAATTAAATGAGATTGTTTTACAGGTTCTTTTCTTCTCACAGTAGGTTAATTCTCGGTTTTCACAGATGGTAATTCTTTAAGACTTCCTTAGGAATCACTCAGATTGAGTTCCCCCAACTTTGATATATAGCTCCCAGAAGCAGAGCTAGAAATGACAAGTAAGTTGGACTATAGTTTATGAGAGACCCAGAGTTTATAAATGTCTCAGGTATTTCCAATAAATTGGAGGTCACCACAAAAGATGTTAAGATAATAAATCTAGCTTCTAAGTATATTCTCCCTTTACCCAGCGGGGAGCCTCCTGGGATCATTTGTCTCCAGTTCATTATCTCGTCTGAATTATTCAGCAGCTCTGTTCATACTCAATGGGCTTCGAATGGCTTTTAACAGCTGCAGCAGCCTCCAATTTTTACTTAAGTTCTCTTTCTCTGTGTAATAATAATAGAACAACAAAAAAAGTTAGAACTGACTGATGCCTAAGAGCTATCCAGGTAATTAAACCCATGTTAAAATTTGGTATTTGCTTACTAATCACACATTTATTCCAATAGTGCTAAATTTGTGAGATTCTGGATGCCACGAGGCAAAGATTGCATTTAAACACTAATGGGAAGAAGCAAACTGTTTAATGTGGTTGTGAAAAATGGGAACCATATATGTTTGTATGCATGTACATGCATGTAAATATGTGTGTACATATATGTTTGTGTTTTTCAAGGGTATGAGTGCTCAATTGGTTCTTATGGGAGATTTCCCTGTAAAGCAAGATTTCCTTTTGGAACTGGCAGATCATAGAGTGAGAACTAGGAGAAACCTTAGAGAACAACTGTCTTACTTGGCAGAAGGCAAAGACTGCATTTGAACACAAATGGGATGAAGCAAACTATTTAATGTGGTCATGAAAAATGCAAGCTATTCATGTATATATGTATATATATACATGTTTACATATACATGTAGATTTATAAATACATATATACATATATGTTTGTATTTTTCAAGGGTATCAGTGCTAAATTGGTTCTTATGGAAGATTTCCCCTTGAAGTAAGATTTCTTTTTAGAGCTAACGGATCATAGAATTAGAGCTAGGAAAGAGCTTAAAGTACAACTGTCTTATTTTGCAGAAGAGGAAACTGAGGCACAAAGAGGTTAAATTATTTGCTTAGGGACTCTTACCTATTAAATGTCTGGAGTAATATTCAAGCCCAGATCTTCTTGATCCCCAACTCTAGCATGCTATTTTTACTCTTAACTGTCTCTGTCATACCTGACGTATGTATGTGTGATACATATATAATATATTCAATATATTCAATATATAATGTCTATATAGTCTACCAAATACATATGAATATATGTAATGCATAATGTATGTGCACATATTTGTGTATATGAAAGTAGTTTGCTAACAAATGGCATAGTTAATAAGAAAGATTCAAACCTTGGGATCTTCCTGAGTCCGAGTCTATTACTCTAAAATTTGCACACATTGAGTCTCAAATTTATGTTGTAATACAAAATTTGAATTTAAAAAAACCTCCAAGAACTAAAGAGAATAAATATATGTTTTTTAAAGGCAATTTATCTACCAAAAAAAAAAAAACCAACAACCAACTTCAATGCATTAGTTCTCTTGTTTCAACTAAGATACTGTAAATGGAGTGATAACTTGCTATAACCTGCAGGTGGTTTAGTTCTCAAATGTAATGAAGTCATTTCATGGAACAGGCTAAGGAGACCCTATTGAATGAATCCAAGTCAAAAGAGCTATAATTACAGAGGTAAAAAAATAAACACACAAATGTGGCATGGTTCTTGGAGAAGATTTTCAATGTAATGATAAAGCAAAATAACTTTCTTAATGATCTAAAGTAGGCAACCAACCTGGAAGGAATATGCACGCAATATTTTCTTGGCATATATGATGACAGAGACTGCCAAAAACAGATACAAATAAGACAGAGGGAGATTAAATCCATACACAAGCTAATGGAAATACTTCAGGAGCCTATCACATGCCAATTATTTAATTCTAATCATTTGAGATTCAGTAGACAACTGAACATTTTTAATCAAGATTATTGAACTCTGATAATAAAATTTGAATCAATCTCAAAATCTTAAAGCATGTAATACAAAAGAGTTGAGATGAGCCAAGAGGCCTTAAATAGAGTAAAATCTTCAGTTAAAGATTTCTTGATGGTCTAATACTCAGGGATTGATTTAGTTGCCCTGGCACAGGGTGATTCATGTTTGACTTGATATAAATTGAACAGCAAGACTGTTTTCCAATTAGTAGTTAAATGTGATGTGAATCATTCACTTTTCAATCAAAGCTCTGCTTAACAGTGCACAGACCCACACATACAAATGCATTCAGAAAGGGAGGCTTATGGACCAAATAAAGACATTTAAGTTCTATACTGTGGCCCAAAGTTCCTCTTATCTTAGCAAGGGAATGAGGTCAGCAGAGGTTAGAGTCCATATCCCAGAAAGGAATGTCCTATCTTGAGCTAAATACAATAATAAGGGACTGTAATTTCCAAGCATTAGATCAGCATATTAAAAATCAAGGGAGCTTTTCATCACCACCATTTGATCAGATTAAGGACTCAGTGTTCTACAAAACACAGCTCATTAGCCAACAAAGTCTGAAAGCATCTCTAAAGTTTCATAGAAATGCTAAGTAGTTCCAGGCATCTATACAATGCTTAACATCTGGGTAAAAACCAAAAATTCAATCAGTTATCTGGATCTTTTCTTTTAGAAAAAGAAATACAGATTATTAATTGAATTTGTTGTGTAGACAGCTGAAGATAATTGATGGAATAATTTGGTTTTTTTCCCCAAATCATTTATATCATTTGATTCGAACTTGTTTCAGCAAGTTGGAGGCTGTAAGAAATCTTGTGCATAACTTTAAACCTCTCCTTTAGTATTCTTTTCTCAAATGTAAAAGAGAGAGAGAGAGAGAGAGAGAGAGAGAGAGAGAGAGAGAGAGAGAGAGAGAGAGAGAGAAATTGGGCATAATCCAAAAGTAAAAGTTAGAATTTTTCTTCTAAAATCTTTTCACAAATGAAAAAATTTCCAAAATCAAAGATAGCATCTCAACTACTTCCTAAAGACTAATATATTAAGCTTTTATAACAGACATGAATACAAGCATAACATTTGAAAATGTAATTAGATTTTCTATTTTCTTTTCATTCTCAATTTCCTTTCTTTACATACATTACCAGAAAATGATGGTATCCAAGCCAATTTGATTCTTAATAACTTACCCTTGGGTTTTCAGTCTCTGGAATATAAACCTTGTGTTTGATGACTAATTTTTAGTTAGTGCCAAGTAGTAAGAGGAAGCATTCTAATTAGCTTTCTGAACATCAACAAATGGGATGGTATTGTTCAGTATTGTTCTGTCCCAAACTTCTACTAGCAAACTTAAAAAATCAAAGCTAAGAAATTATTCTTGGTCATTACTTGACTAATTCAAAAATCAAGATGAACTTCTCTGCCATTTACTAACAATAACAGGACAGGACAACAGAGAAAAGACCAAAATGCCTAATTTATATACAGAAACCCTTAAAATACTTCAGTTATAAAGAAAGGTTTCTAGATTAAGCTGAAGAAAAAATTGTGATGGATTTTCCAACTGTACATAGTCCTCGTGTTTTAAAATTAATTTTTAAATTTAATTGTATTTCCGGTGAATATAAACCAACTAATAATGCAGAGGCATAATCAAAATAAGTTCACTAACTACATAGCACCCATCATTAATAGTTTTCTTTAAGGTAACTTGACTTGACACTGGCTGGAAAGCATTATAGTTAGTTGGTCTAAATATTCTGGATGATAATTTCAAAATAGCTAAGAAAGTCACTAGAATGCTTAGACACTTTGACCCAGATATCTTATTTTTTTTTTTTTAACTTCTTTTTTTTTCTTTTCTTTTCTTTTTTTTAAACCCTTGTACTTCGGTGTATTGTCTCATAGGTGGAAGATTGGTAAGGGTGGGCAATAGGGGTCAAGTGACTTGCCCAGGGTCACACAGCTGGGAAGTGGCTGAGGCCGGGTTTGAACCTAGGACCTCCTGTCTCTAGGCCTGACTCTCACTCCACTGAGCTACCCAGCTGCCCCCAGATATCTTATTGCTAGGCTTATACCTCAAGGAGATCAAAAGTAAAAAAAATTCCCATATGCACCAAAATATTCATAGTAGCATTTTTATAATGGCAAACAACTGGAAACAAAGACATAGGAACTGCTACAGAGTACACAGAGTACAAAGAATCTGGAAAACAATATATACAATGATTACAATGATATAAATGGTAAGAATGACAATTCCTTCCAAATAAAACCAACTCCCAAAACGAAATCTTTTATAATTTTAAAAATCAAGCTTTTCCTGAAATAAAATAATGAGAAAATATAATTCCCTCTCTTTTGTGGGAATATTCCTTCAGATTTGGTTTATGAATGTTAGTAAGATGATTTTATAGAACATGCATACATATTCTCTGCTTTGTAGTGGCAACTATACGTATTACTTTGTAGTTAGATCCTTTGGGGACGATGGCCATTGTGACTACTTCTAGACATGTTTCAGTGAGAACTGAAAGCATACATCATTTTGAAATTATGGTGGGGAGAATGGATATGTTTAAATGAAGGTTGATGATGTTCAGTAATCTACTCATGAAGGAAGCACCAAATGGAAAAGGTAGCCAGGGACCCAAGTCTAAGTTCATCTAGTTAAGTCTACAGTTCTAGCTGCCATGTGGACAGGATTACCAGAATGTCAAAGCAGAAAAAGTCTAGCATTTCTCCATATCTCTTTTTCGAAGTCTTAGCATTTTATGATGTCTCCTGGAGAAGCAAAGTAAATGATAATTGAAAACTGTCCCTTATTATTTAACCAGTGTAGCATCCCCAACTGATCCTGGGATATTCTAAAAATGAAAGCATCCCTGGGGGGCAGCTGGGTAGCTCAGTGGATTGAGAGCCAGGCCTAGAGACAGGAGGTCCTAGGTTCAAACCCAGCCTCAGCCACTTCCCAGCTGTGTGACCCTGGGCAAGTCACTTGACCCCCATTGCCCACCCTTACCAATCTTCCACCTATGAGACAATACACCGAAGTACAAGGGTTAAAATAAAAAAAAAATGAAAGCATCCCTAACCCCACTCTCCTTATTCCCTATATTATCATGCTTCTAGTGAACAAGTGGAAAGTTTGGCACTATAGATAAGAGTACTGAACTTGAAGTCAGGAAGACTCAATTTCATGAGTTCACACTTGGCCTCAGATATTTATTAGTTGGGTGGCCCTGGGCAAGTTACTTAACCCTGTTTGTCCCAGTTTCCTCATCTATAAAAAGAGCTGGAAAAGGAAATGGCAACACTCTCCGTCACCCCCACCCCCATCTTTTGCCCAAAAAAAAAATTGGATCACAGGGATTTAGACATGTCTGAAAAATGACTTAATAGCTAAAGTGAAGTATACCACCCCCTTCTTCTTCTCTGTCTCTCTTCCTCAGTGGCAGGTTTGTGATATCCTTGAATCTTTTCTCCTCTAGTCCATTTATACTGAGATCTGTCTCTGAGTTTTCCAGTCCCATCTGAATTTGAATAAAAGGTTGATTTGAGGGGACCTTTCACATTGCTAGCTCATAGGACACATTGTGGGTTGCTTGCCCCAAACTGCTGGTCAGTACTTTGCCTCAATCAGTGTGCAGGTAAAGCTACCAATTGGATAGAAAGGAACATCATGATGGAAAAGAGGCCTGTTAAGAATAGGGATAAGCTAAGAGTGAAGGGCTCCTTCAAGGGTGATAAAGAGCTTGGGGAGTATAAAATATGCTTCTTGTGTTCTGTGTTCTTTTGTCCATTAGGCAACAGTGTTTGAGGATACTGGGTACCATTATCATCTTTACCAGGTAGAAGATATACACTGTAGCATGTAACCTCAGAGATTTTATTCATCTTATACTATAGTGTCAATCCAAAGCATTTATTATTTGTTTAAGCTTGCCATAAGGATGAGACCATTATAAAATATTTAAGCCCTCTAATGGAATATAACAAAGGAGAACCAATCACTTATAACAAAGGGCATATGCTACTCCTAGGAGCTCAGAGAAATAATAAGATCTAAGGTCTAATACACACTAAAATAGTCATAGTAACACTTTTTGTATTAGCAAAGAACTGGAAACAAAGTAGAACCATGAAATTAGAAATGGCTAACCAAATTTGATACACAAACATTATGGGATATTACTGTACTATGAGAAATGATGAATATGATGAATTTAGAGAAGTGTGAAAAAACTTGTTCGAACTAATACAGAGTGGAAACAACAGAAACAGGAAAATTATACAAACAATGATTATAGAAAAGGGAAAAAACAAATTATGATGACCATGCTTAGCCCTTAAGAACCAACCAATTGACAAGTTTTTTATTAAGGGATTACATACCGTACTCCTAACACTCTCTTAAGCCCTGGGGATACCAAAAAAGATAAGAACAAACAAACAAGTTCTTGTCCTCAAGAAATTCATATACTAATAGGGAAACAAGATATAAATACATGCAAGATAAAAAGTAAAAGAAATGTAATCTTAAAGGGAAAGTCTCCAATGGCTGGAGGAACTAAGATCTTATGCTGGAGATGACATTGAGGGTTAGTATTTTTTAAAAAGCTGATGATTTCAAGAGAGAGAAGTGAAAATGGAACACATTCCAGGCATTGTGAAATACCATTATAAATACATGGAGACTAGGGATGAAGTGCTTCATGTGAGTGACACAGCAAGTTGGCAGGCATTGCTGAACTATGAGAGAGGAGTAAAGTGAGAAGAGGTTGGGAAATAGGAAGAGGTTAGATTATAAAGGATCTTAAAGGCCAAAGGACTTTATGCTTGATCCTGGAAATAATAGGGAATAACTGCAGTTTACAGAGAATATTGAGTAGGGAGATGAAAAAAAAAATAGACCTCCATTCCTTTTTCACAGAAATGAAGGAGTCTGGGTGCTTTTGCTGTCAGACTTCTTTACTATTTTTTTCTTCTTTTATTTGGCTACAAGGGATGAACTCATTGGGCAGAAGAGGGAGGGAAAGGGACACATTTGGAAATGAGTGAGATATAAAACAAGATATCAATTTAATATATTTGGAAATGAATGATATATGAGGACAAAGATATCTATTTTTTTAAAAAAGAATGACATGTTTTTGGCATAATAATTTACTCCTCAAATCATCATCAGGCCACTCTTATTATTTATGATTGTGACAAGGGAAGGCTTAGGAGTAACATCAGGGCTTACCATCTAGGCTTTGGAAGAGTTGATTTTTTTCATTTTCAAAATTGCAATTGACTTCCTTGAAATTTTAATTAGAGAAGAGAAAACTCTGACAAGTTATCATGTTAGGAAAAATTTCATACTTAAAAAAAAGTTTCTGGGGTAAGGGAGGATGTTATACCAGACTTGACATATGTTTTTAATGAGGATTCTCCTCAATACTGATTTTAAAAATAATTACATTTCATAGAAAACTGAGTTGAAACATTTTCCTTGATAGGTAATGGGGGGAGGGGGAAGGGGAGAAAACTTGGGGCATGGAGAGATGAGGAGAGAAGTTAGAGTGGTATTTGCCCTTAACTGGGCCTGACTCATGGCACTAATTGAAACTTTTCTAGCTGGAGAGTAGAAGATCCAAGGCTGTAAGATTCCTGATTGGAGACTGGCCAGAAGCATTAGGTTGATTGTCAGGAGATAAATTACCAGAGGATCTTCTTACTGGGCAGAAGGGTCAGAGGAGGAAGGAAGGGCCCAGATCAGAAGTGCACATCAGTCTAATACCTCAAGGTATAGAAAAGGAGATGTTGTCAGTGTCATCAAAGAGTTCAAATATTGGGAGAAGTGAGGAGGAATTGAATTTCACCAAGAATCTGAGACAATTTGTAGCACTCCATTTCTTGCTGGTGCACATGAATGCCTCCATCCACAAGACTAGCCCCACTTTTTGCTTTCCTATAAAGATACTTTACCTGTACAGCTCCTGCCAATGCTATTAAGCATTCCCTTCTAAGAAAGCGGTCCTCTTAAAATAGTGGCAACCAGTGTTGTCATAATCTGTGGTTTTTTTAATTTGTAATAATTGAAAGGATAGTGATAGTACTGTGCTCATTTAGAATTGGAGCTCAACTCCACAGCCTGTCTTAGAAATGCTACATCTGAGAAAGATGAGCCAAATGTTAAATATGAAGACAATATAATTATGTTAATAATCATATTATCTTATTATTGATAATATTTATTATTATAATTATGTGATATATTATTATGCCATATACTATATATTGCCTATATGATTATATATTATATAATGAATGCATAATTATATGATATATAATAACATAACATTATTATTATTATAGTCCTTGGAAATTAATCAAAAATGCTGACCACCTTTTTGGCAATGCCAAGAGGCTCGATACCTGTGTCTGTTTCCAAATAAAGCTGGCAAACTTGGCAACAGAAGCAGCTGTAATAATGGAAATGCAATCACAGAAGGAGTTATCAGTCTTATGAATTGAGGAGTCTTGACACTACTTGACATTCATTCTCAATTACCAAGTTCAGGTTTCTTGCCTTCATTGCGAAGCACTATAGAGTACCTCAAGTAAATGAGTGGATTCTAGGCACCCATGATGGTGTAAGTAGCATGCTTCACTTCTTCAAAGGACTCGGGTCAGCCAGCAAAGCACTAGGCATTAAATTATGTCTGACAGCAGCCACAGGCTATTAGAAATGTAACCCCCCTTTTTCTTTTAGATGTTTATCTTTGAAGAAGGCACTCACTCTTTTATTGCAGTCATAAAGTCTGTTGTAATGATAAAAAATAAAAAAAAGGCATTTGACCTATGCCTGCTTGCTGTAGCAGACCACTGACGGTTTTAATTGCCTTCTTTCACACTTCTTTCACTTATAACTTACAAGGTAAGGCTTGTGCAGAGCACAAAATTAAGGAAGGATGATAAATAACCACCAAGAGGATCCTGAGATGTAGCAAATAATTTGACAGCTGCAAAAAAAAAATTGCTTGAACTTCCTAAGCAAGAATAGGAAAAGGGCTCTGTTCAGACCTATTGTATATTTGTTAGAACAAGTTTGTGCTGACTTCAATAGACATAAGACACTGAAGTATCTTAGGCTCCGGTGAAATGAGTTATTTCAGTGACTCATTTGACTGGTCCAAATGAAATGAGAACAATCTGGACATTCTGCACTTAGATCATCTGCAGGACACTTAGAAATAGCCATAAAGGTATTTTTGTCTTTTTATTTTTTGTCTTTCCTTTAATAAAGAAGCACAAAAGACAAATGTCATAGAAAGAATGGATGTAATGTGTCCTAGTATCTATCACCCATTTCCTGGGGCCCATCTGGGGAAAGGAGGTAAGCTCAATTGTCACCATTAAGATAAGTAGTATTAGATTGAATCTGATGTTATAACTACTATTATCACTTAATCCCCCAGAGGTTTAGGCTTCAAGAGAAGACTAGATCAACCAAACTATACACTATGACCAAGGTAATTACCTACCACACACCACAGAGCTAAAACAAGGGAAGAAATAGCTCTGGCAAATGTCTTAGAAGTCTGTTTGCATCATATCCTTCTTGTCTCCCAGCTTCTCAAACTCCTTCCTGGCAATCACTACATCATTTCCTGTCAAGTATCACACAGTTTCCTCCCAACCACTGCCTGACTGTAAATCAAATACTCTGTGCTCCAAGGTTGGTTTCATCCACTTTGCCTTACACCAGTGATGGGCAAACTTTTTAAAGAGGGGAACCAAAGGAAGGGAAATGCTTATCTGTCAGTCTGTTTCTAAGGCAACTCTTTTGAAGTTTCATTGTATTATATCCTACTCATTGTATTCGTCAGATTAGGAATAATGTCATGCAGCCTGATAGAACATTTCAGGGGGCCTGCGGGCTGTAGTTTGCCCATCACTGCCCTACCCCCATCAATCTGCCTATTTCCTAATTTCTTAGAATCTTTCAGAATTGAAATCAAAAGACTTGTAGGAATGATGTAGAAGGAAGTGTGCACACAGAGCCAAGAGGTTGCATAATAACAATTTTGAAAGAAAAATAATTTTGAAAGACTAAAGGATTTCAATCACTGCAATGACTAACCATGATTTCAGAAAATACACAGTGCTGGATAAAAAGGTGATTCAAAATGCAGAATGAGATATACATTTTTGGATGTGGTCAATGTGGGAATTTGCCTTGCTTGATTATGTAGATTTGTTAGAAATGTTATAGTTTTCCTTTTTTTCAGAGGAAAGAAAGAAAATAAATGGTTAATTGAAAATAACATAAAATTTTAAAAAGAATTGCAACCCATCAGACCACTCCCCAGCTGTTCACAGCAATGAGAATTCTGGAGGAAACTTTCCCAGGCTACAAACACCTCCTTCTCCAACACACACACACACACACACACACACACACACACACACACACACACACACCCCGCTTTGTCTATCTCTTCTCCTTCTAGCTCCATAATCTCTCAATATTCTAACAGAGTATGGATCCTAACAGATCCCATCTTTTATTCTGTTTCACCTCTTTTGGGAAAGAATTGGGCAATGGAAAAGGTACTAAATGAAGGTTTCAGTTTTGCTGCTATATAACTTGAAGCAAATAATTTCATCTTTCTGTTATCTCAGTGTAAAACTAAGGTATTGATTTAGATGATCCTGAAGGATTCCTCAGCCCTAAAATAATCATAACATTCCAGCCCTGTCTTTCATCCATGCCTATCTAGCCTGAAGAGTCACACCTTTTTTAGGATGATAGAACTTAGATATGGAAGAGACTTTTAGAGCTCTAGTTCAATTGATAGATTTTACAGAGGAAGAAACTAATGTCTCAAGAGAAGAAGTGGATTGCCCAGGGTAACAGAATTAACTCTATTAACAGATCTGGGATTCAAAAACAGATGCATTTGTCACTGGACAACATTTTCCTCTTCAGGGTAAGAACTTTGCTGCAATATAAATGCCTTAGTTTAAGTGAAATGGTTCTAGAACACTGGACAACAATAAATAGTGTCCTTTTCAACAACTAAATTAACCAAGAAAAGGCATGTGGGTAATATATTTTCATTGTGCTCTAAAAGGAAGATTTGATCATTTTCTAATCTATCACAGAAACTTTACAGCAACTTTAAAAAAATATCTTATGGGATTGTTATCATAATTAAAAGACATTCAATTAATTTACCCACAAGTATTTTTTGAGCACTTCAAACATGCAACTCACAGTATTAGGAGCTATGGGAACTATAGAAATGAGTAAGATCTGGCTCTTGCTGTCAAGTAGTAAATACTAAAGAGTAGCATGCCTTAAGCTTCTCTTGGCAAGAAGCAACATATCAGGTGCTACACATTTAATCTGATATGGCACCATTCCCTTGGTGCTTAAATGAGAAATTATCACCTTCTTTTCTGTTTTCCTTCAATCGATGAAAAATAATTGTTTTCACTTTATCCTAACACATTCATTTTCCCCAAACTAGGGTCAAAATTTCCAAATCCAATTGGCTGCCATCTGTCATATCCTGACACATTCATTCAGGAACCCTTTGTTGTATACCTACTATGTGCAAAATTTGGATGAAATATTCATAGTGTAATCCTCTCTTTTTTTGCCTTTGGTAGATATTTATTTATATCTTACTGATGTCTATAATGAGGAGAGAGCAATTAACAGGTACTTTCTATTTACTTTTCTTGGTTTTGAGAGCTATTTGTACTTTAAAATTTTCTACTTTTGATTATAGCTGTTAGCAGGTGTTTGCTGATCTTTCTACTAAGCAAGAGATACAAAATTCAAGCTTCTAAAATGAAAATATTCTTCCTTTACTAATGTTTAAAAACTCCATAGTTAAACAGTCAATTTGGCTTAGAAACAAGATAAATAAAATGCAATTTTTGTGTATTCAAATTGTGATTTCATTGGCACAGGTAACTCTCAGTAATGCTCTGCAATTCGAAATATTAGAGAGTTGCTTCAAACATTGAGAAGTTATGGGACTTACACAGGGTCACATACCTAGTAAATGTCAGAGGTTACAGAGATTTGAATGTAAATTTTCTTGTCTCTTGAATGTAAGCTTCCTAACCACTCCACCTCATTGCCTCTCAAAAATATAATCAATTATTTAATTTTTCCCTATGGATATTGGTTTGGTCTTTAATTTTTATTTAATTTTATTTTATTGTCATGCAAAACACACTTCCTATAGGTCATTGTTGTAAGAAAACACTCATTCAGAACCAAAATCCTGAAATAAAACCATAAATATAGTGATGTGAAAGATGACTCCAACTGTTCTTCCTCTGGAAGTGGAGAGCATTCCCTATCATCAGTCTTTCAGGATTGCCCCAGATCATTGCATTGCTGAGAATAGCCAAATTTTCACAGATAATTACTATCCAGTATTGCTGTTACTATTTACAATGTTCTCTCAGGTCTGCTTATTTCACTCTGCATCAGTTCCTGCAGATCTTTACAGCTTTTTCTAAAATCATCTTGCTTATCTTTTCTCATAGCACAATAATATTTCATCACCAACATATACGACAATTTGTTCAGCCATTACCCAACTGATGAACATTCCCTCAATTTCCAATTCTTTGCCACTACAAAAAGAGCTGCTAGAAATATTTTTTTTACCAGGATATCTTTTCCCCCCTTTTATTCTTTGGGACACAGACCCAGTAGTGGTATTACTGAATCAAGGGTATGCCCAGTTTTATAGCCCTCGTTCTGTAGTTTATAGCATAGTTCCAAATTCCCCTTCAGAATGTTTGGATCAGTTCACAACTCCACCAGCAATGCATTAGTGTCCCAATTTTGCCACATCCACCTCAAGAGTGATTTAGAACATTTTTTCTTATTATTGTTGATGGCTTTAATTGCATCATCTGAAAATTGCCTGTTCATATCCTCTGACCATTTGTTAATCAGGGAATGGTTTGTATTCTTGTAAATTTGGCTTAGCTCTCTATAAATCTGAGAAATGGACTTTTATCAAAGAAATTTATTATAAAAATGTTCCCAGTTTGTTGTTTTTCTTCTAATCTTGGTCACATTAGTTTTGTTTGTATGAAAACTTTTTAAAATTTAATACAATCAAAATCATTCATTTTTCATCTTATAATGTTCTCTATCTCTTTGGTCATAAATTATTCCCTTCTCCAAAGATCTGCCAGAGAAACTATTCTCTGTTCCCCTAATTTAGTTACATCATCACTCTTTATATCTAAATCATATATTCATTTTGACCATATCTTGGTATAGAGTGTAAGAATTGGTCTATACACCTAGCTTCTGCCATTCTGTTTTCCATTTTTTCCCAGCAGTTTTTGTGAATTCTTGTTCCAAAAAGCCAAGGTCTTTGGATTTATCAAACACAAGATTGCTAAGGTCATTTACTCCTGTGTATTGTGTATCTAATCTACTCCACTGATCTATGGTCTTTGATTTTAAATAAAGAACCACTCTATCTCTGTCTCTATCTGTCTGTCTCTTTCTTTTTCCTCTCAGTCTTCTGACTAAATCTTTTTTAAACTAATAAAAATTATTTAGTAAAACTGGGATACTCAGATTCAAACTTATCTTTAATACCATTTGTAAAATTGCAAATTATTTTCTGATCTTTAGATCCTAAAAAGACAACATAAAAATCACTCTGGAAAGCTCTTGTCATGGTCCACATGCCATTTTGTATATATACCTATCCCTCCCAAATGATAAATATATAAATTTATAGATAAATTTGGTAATAAGGAATGAATGAATGAAAATATTTTATTGAGTGCTTATCTGCTGGGGACCATGTTAAGTGCTGGGCATACAAATATGAAATGAAAGACAATCTCTACTCTCAAGGGGGTTCCTTTTTTTTTATCAAAGGAAGATAGCATAAGAGTATAAGAAATTAACAGGCAAAGAGGAGTGTTTTGGCCTGGCAAGTTACAAGATTGTTTTTCTTTTAAAAAATTATTTGTTTATTACATTAAGTTTCCTAGGTATCTCCTTCCCTTCCTCCCCTCCATGCACTAAAGAAGGTTTCATTTGACTATCTCTTTATGTATAAAACTCTGTCCTACATGTTTCTGTCAGGTCTTTCTTTGGAGGTGGACATTCACAGTTATTCTTCAGACAATATTTCTGTTGCTATACATAATGTTCTCTGCATTTTCCTTATTACACTCTTCATAATTTCAATTTACCCATTTCAAGAAATTACTCTATTTGTCATTTCTGACTGAGCAGTGGTCTTCCATTACAATCATATGCCACAGCTTTTTCAGCCATTCTCCAAATGATGGACATCCCCTCAGTTTCCAGTTCTTTACCACCATGAAGAGAGCTCCTATAAATAGTTTAGAACATATAAGTTCTTTTCCTTTTTTCTCTGATCATCTTGGAAAACAAATATAATAAGTAGTATTGCTGTGTCAAAGGATATACATAGTTTTATGAGTCTTTGGGCATAATTCTATATTGCTCTCTAAAATGTTTGGATCAGGTCAGAGTTCCACCAACATTGCATTAGTATTTCCATTTTCCACATCCTCTCCAACATTTGGCATTTTGCTCTTTCATCATTGTAGCCAATATGATAGGTATGAATTATAGGATTGCTGAGTGGAGCCAAAAGACAATTGAAATATACAACGTTTGCAGGAAGGACAATTTTAACTTTGACAGTGTGTGTGTGTGTGTGTGTGTGTGTGTGTGTGTGTGTGTGTGTGTG
>NC_058136.1:251662-269704 GCF_016433145.1 Gracilinanus agilis | reverse complement strand
AATAGGTCTTGATCAATGACACATGTTAAAACCAGTGGAAATATGCACCAGCCATGGTGAGGGGAGCTTGGGGGGTGAAGGGGAAAGTAAGAGCAAGAATTATGTAACCATGTTAACTTTTCTAAAAAATAAATATTAATAAATGTTTAAAAAAAGAAAAAGAAAAGGGCTAATAGATGATAGCAATAGGAACATAGATAAGGAATAGAAATTGCTCAATTAAGATGGCAAAAGATAGGGTCTAAACCAGTGGTGGTCAAGCTTTTTAAAGAGGGAGCCAAAGGAAAGGAAATAATCATCTGTCAGTCTGTTTCTTTTTTTCTTTCTTTTTTCCTTTTTTTTTGGTATCCTCTCTTAGTTCTACCCCTTCTTCTTAAACTATTTCCTTTTAAACAAGTGGTTTGCTTTAATCCAGTAACCCTTGTCCCCTCCTCCCTTGATTAACTTCCCTTTATACCCCCCTCCCTTATTATTCCCCTCTTTTTATTTTTAAGGCCTAATGAATCCCTTCCCCCTTCTTCTCCCCTCCCTTTTTTGACCTCCTCACTCTCCTGCTCCTCTTGGTTTATCCCTTCTGACTTTCTCAGTAGGATTAGATTGAGTTTTATATCCTAATGGATAATATAGCTACTCTTCCCTCTCAGGGTTAATTACACTGAAAGTAAGGTTTAAATATTACCTCTTACTGCTTTCTTCCTCTCCTTCTTATAATAGTATTCATCCCTTCCCCTTCCCATGCCCTCTTTGTGTGTAATAGATTTATCCTATTTTTCTTATTCATTCAAGTTTCTCTTGGTGTCCTCTACTATTCACCCCCCTCTTTCCCACCCCAATATCATCTTAGACCAATTAGTATTCCAACCTCTCTCTATGAATAATTCTTCTGATTACTATAATAGTGAATACTATAATAGTAAGTAGAGTTCACTACAGAGAATTATACATAACATTTCTCCACATAGGAATACAAATAACTAGATCTTATTGAAGCCCTTAAAGAGGCAAATTTAAAAAATACGAGTTTTCTTTCTTTCCCTTCTGTTTCTTATTTACCTTTTTATGTTTCTCTTGATTTTTGTGGCTGGATATCGAACTTTCCATTTAGTCCTGGTCTTTTATGTGCAAATACTTGGAAATCTTCTATCTTGTTGAATGCCCAAACTTTCCCCTGGAAGTATATAGTCAGTTTTGATGGGTAAGTGATCCGTGGTTGTAGACCCAGTTCTCTTGCCTTTCTGAATATCATATTCCAAGCCTTGCGGTCTTTTAGTGTGGAGGCTGCCAGATCCTGTGTGATCCTGATTGGTACTCCTTGATATTTGAATTGTTTCTTTCTGGCTTCTTGTAAGATTTTTTCTTTTACTTTGAAGCTCTTGAATTTGGCTATTATATTCCTGGGCATTGTCTTTTCAGGGTCTAGTGTAGAGGGTGATCTATGGATCCTTTCAATGTCTATATTGCCCTCTTATGTAGAACTTCAGGGCAATTTTGCTGAATAATTTCTTTTAGTATGGAATCCAAATTTCTATTAATTTCTGCCTTTTCAGGAAGACCAATGATTCTCAAATTGTCTCTTCTAGCCCTGTTTTCTTGATCTGTCAATTTCTCATTGAGATATTTCATGTTTCCTTCTATTTTATCAGTCTTTTGACTTTGTTTTATTTGTTCTTGCTGTCTTGAGAGATCATTAGCTTCTAATTGCTCAATTCTAGCCTTTAGGGACTGGTTTTCAGTTATAATCTTTTGGTTTTCCTTTTCAATCTGGTCATTTCTGGTCTTCAATTGACTTGCCTCACTTTCCAATTGTGAAATTCTGCCTTTTAAACTGTTATTTTCTTGCCAGATCCCTTCCATCTTTCTCATCATCTCAGATTTGAATTCTTCAATAGCTTGTGACCAGTTTTCATTATTTTGGGAAGGTTTGGATGTGATGACTTGTTTGTTCTCCTCTGCTGTTTGCTCTGTTGTCTGGATTTTCTCAGTGTAAAAGTTGCCGAGTGTTACAGATTTCTTATTGATGATCTTTCTCTTTTGGGGTTCTTGTCTCTGGCTTGCCATTGTTAGCCCTGTGCCCTCTCAGGTTTATCCTCACACCCAGGGCCTGTTTGCACTCTCTAGGCTCCTGAAGTCTCAGGTCTAGTTGTTCTCAGGGTCAAGCCTCCTGGTGGTCCCCTTGCTTATTCCTCTGTCTGAGGCTCCTTTAACAGTTTCAGGGCGTTGTTTCCACAGTTGTGCACCCCTCTGCACTAGGTCCCCACTCAAGGTCTGCTCCTGTGCTCAGGATCCGAGTCTGCTCCTTTGCTCAGGATCCGTGGAAGCAAGAGCCTGCGCTTGCGCCAGCGCTCAGGGTCTGTGTTCAAAGTCTGCACGTTCTTTAGCCTCTTGGGGTCTTAAGTCTTTCTGCTCTCAGGAACAGGCCCTGGTAACCCCAGGTAGCTGCCAAGAACTTAATGGGTGCCCCAAGCTTGCTCTAGCTCTTCTGTCAGTCTGTTTTTAAGGCAACTTTTTTGAAGTTTTATTGTATTGTATCCTACTCGTTGTATTTGTCAGATTAGGAATAATGTCATGTGGCTGGATAGAACATTTCAGGGGGCCGCATCTGGCCTATGGGCTATAGTTTGCCCATCACTGCTCTAAACCAAAAATTATTATCTTATTATCTTGATTAATTGAGTTACCAGTTAAAATACATGTATATATTATATATGCTTACATTGTTCACATATAGTATACATATGATATATATACACATATATAATTGAAGACTTTTTAATATATCCATTTTAACACAGCAAAAGAGGAAATGGACTTTTTCTTTCAGTCTGATAAACAATCATGCAGAAAAATTAAAGCACTTTATTTATGATAGGGAAAATTTAAAACTCTTCAGAACATTCTGAAAATAGATTTATTCTCTTATACAGAGAAACCATTCATTTCTCAGGCAGAAAAAACCCAGGTAGTTCCCCTAAGTAGGTTTTAGATTTAAAGCCAACAGTTACTTTATGGAAAGATGACAGATAAAGTATCTTATTCAAAAACCTAGAGGGCAGTTAGGTGGCTCAATAGATTGAGAGCCAGGCCCAGACACTGGAGGTCCTGGGTTCAAATCTGACCTCAGACATTTCCTCACTGTATGACCCTAGGCAAGTCACTTAATCTCCATCGCCTACTTTTCTACTTTGGAACCAATACACAATACTGATTCTAAGATAGAAGAGAAGGGTTTAAAAAAACACACCAAATTTACAATGTCCTTATAGAATATAGAATCAGTAAAAACCTGACTTAGAATTTCTAATTAACTAGAATTTATTATTATATACTTAATTTTTATTATTTAGAAAACATTTTAAAATCACCTTAAATAAGATTTATCCTACAAAGGTAAGTACTCCCTTGGAGTTTATCCTGAGGTCAGTACAGATTCAGTCCAGTCTTCAACATCTAAAGTCCTGGATAATGATGTTCAGGATGATGACACTGAGCCAGGACAAGATTTTCAAGTAATGAGATTCATTTTTGTTCAGAACTCTAAAGTTGTAAAATATACTAATGCAATCCTCAGAATCAAAGAAATTGACAAAGAAGAGACCTCTGTGGCTATCAGTCCAACCTAAAGTCAAAAAGAATTTCTACTATGACAAGAGTTGACAGGTGCTTGTCTGGTTTTTGCTTGAAGATCTTTAAAGAAGGGAAATTTACCTCTTTAGGCAGATCATTTCACCTGGGCATCTCTAATTGTTGGAAAGTTTCTCCTAACATCAAGTCTCTGCAAATTTTCCTAAGTAGAGGTTCTTCACTATGTTACAATGTGAGTTTATAAGCTATTTAATTTGGAAATTAAAATAGCTATGACATTCCATTCTAGAATTTAAAACTGAAATATGACTGTTACATAATCATAGACTTAAGAGATGAAAGGAATATCTAGTCTAATGGTGTCAAAGTCAAATAGAAATGAATCACCACCAGTAGCATATTGACTTAAAAAACCATAAATTAACATTGTGTTGTTTTATTTATTTTTGTTGAACATTTCTCAATCTTAATCTAGTTCAGGCTGCACTTGAGAGTTTTACACAATAGAATGGTAGGCTGAATTTAGCACTTCTTTAATCCCCTCATTTTATAAGTGAGAAAATTAAGCCCAGAGCAATTAATCAATTTATTCATGTTCAGATACTAGTTACTAGACTTGAGTTTTGATCTCTCAACTCCTGGTTCAGTGTTGTTGTTGTTGTTGTTGTTTTTAACCAAGTTAAATCATTAGACCATGCCTTGGTTTCTTAAAACACCAAGTTAGTAGAATACAGAGATCAATGCAAGTTTTCCCCTATAAAAGCACATAATTTAAAAACCCAAGTATTTTAATGAGAACAACATGTAATCAGCAATAATCTGGATACCCTCTTGGAATTCAAAGTCTGTCCAAAAAGGAGCAAGCAACTAGATCTACAAGCAGATAGGACTACTTGACAAAGTTATCCAATAAAAATACCTGCTTCTTTGAGTCTGCTCCTCCTGATGTTTCAGTCTATAAAGATGAAATGTGATAGCTCACTTTCATTTGAGAATACTTTGATTATTTCATTATTTCAATAGTTAACAGTGTTTTTCTTACAAGGTCATATGATATTTTTAAAATTTGCCAAAGATATATTTAAGTTTAGTGCTACCTCAGGATCATAGGATCATAATAGATTTAGAGCTGGAAGAGACCTAGAAGTCTTTCAAGCTTCTTCATTTTATGGATGAGGAAACTGGGGCCCCAAATGGTAAAAATAACTTGGCCAAGATCTCCCAGAGAGTATTTGAACCCACACTAGCAGGGCTCAAATCAAGTACTCTATTTCACTGTAACTACATTGCTCCTAATATCCTAAAAAAGAATAACAACAATAACACAATGAAATAAGCCTTGATGGAGAGTATGTTTATATGTAACCATTTGAAGAACTGAAAAAAATTAATGTTGGATTGAATTATTTATTATATGAATCCAACCATTGCCTCAGACTCCTTGAAGGTCAGGTAGTTTCTGAAGAATGTTACTGAGTAAGGTAATTACTCATAGGTATAATGCTCTTAGTCTTTGCTCCAGGTCTTTGGTGAAAATGGAGGCCACACCATTAGACCTATCATTTATTATCGGGTGACATAACCCTTATAATTAAATATCTAGCTCAGAGATTTGCCTCAATCGGCTCTTTGTTAATTTCTGGCAGCTATAGAAACAACCTTAAAAAATAAATTAGAGGCCCACTGAAAATTTTTAAAGTAATTTTTAAAACAACAGGTTTGGAGGTTATAGGATCATATATTTAGGGATGCAAAGAACTTGAGATCATCTAAGCCAACTCCTTTATTTTAGAGATGATGGGACTAAGGCTCATTAAGTGACTTGTCCAAGGTCACAGAGACTTGTGAGTGGCAGAGTCAGGATTTCAACCTAAGTCTTTTAGACTTTACATCTTGTTCTTTTCCCACTGCATAATGCAGAGGTGAATTGAGATTCAGTTGTGCTGAGAACTTAATATATATGTCTAATACCTAAGAAGACTAACAAGAGCTCATTTTCATTAAGAAGGCTAGTAAAGAAAGTAAAAATTATTTATACTGGAGTGTACCTTTGGATGAAGAAATTTGTATATGATAGTTATCCACCTGTAAAAAAATCTTGCCATTACCTTCCTGAATTTTCAAGGCTTAATAGTCAAGCAGTTAATAAGTATTTATTAATTGCCTAACAGCTGCCAGGTACTGTGTTAAAGGCTGGGGATACAAAAAGAGGCATAAGAGTGTGACTGCCCTCAGAGAGCTCCTAATCAAATAGGGGATACCATAAGGCAGTGGTTCCCAAACTTTTTTGGCCTACCGCCCCCTTTCCAGAAAAAAATATTACTTAGCGCCCCCTGGAAATTATGAAACTATTTATTGAACTCAGAATAGAATGTAATACAAAAAAAAGTGTGGCTATCAACAATCCCCTGGATCGCTGCAGCACCCACCAGGGGGCAGTAGCCCCCACTTTGGGAATCACTGCCATAAGCAAACAAATCTGTATGAAAGCACCATATACAGAGCAAATAGGATATAATTAAGAGAGGGAAGGCACATCAGTAGCAACCATTACTAGGATGCCTATTTGGGAAATTACAAAAGAGCTTTCAGTTGGTATGTTCCCCAACTGGTAAGTAAATAACTGAGAGTTACCTGCCTGGCCCTGCAACTTCTGGGTACCAACGATTCCAAGCTGAAGGAGTTGTGTGGGTTGTTTTAATGATATGCCAAAGGAGTTGAGTTTCCCATTCTATTTCTATCTATATTACATTTGCTACCAGTGGCAAAAGGTAATTATCCCCCAACCATCCAGGAAGCTCGTTTCTGCCATAAGTTGACTTTGGACTTAGCTCTTGGACTCCCTTATCTTCTTTGTTCCCTGGACTTCTGCTGCAAATGGGAAAAATCCTTTCTACAAAATAAAGCTTACAAAATACTTTGATTTCCAAAGATATGTTATATTGAAATAGAATAACATGCTGAATATTATTTCAATATTATTGGAATTATTTTAGCTAGAGAGTCTAAATCTAGAGCACATTTTGTATAGTTAACAATAGGATAATTCAGAATTCAATCTCAACCCCTTCCTCTTTAAGGAAGAAAAGATTCCCAAATACTAAACAGGCTTGAGGGATGGGTGGAAAAAACAAAAATCAGTATCTCAGATGCTAAATGTTGTGTTCTCTGGAAGAGTGTGCGTGTGTGTGTGTGTGTGTGTGTGTGTGTGTGTGTGTGTGTGTGTGTGGTTGGGAGAGTGGGGGAGTGTGAGTAGGGACAGGTATTGAATCAAGGATGAGAATAGGTCATAGACATGATATGAACTTAGAGAGATCATTGGCCTTGCTAAGGAGGATGGAGACATTAAATCTTGGGCTCTTACCCTCCTTGAGCTTCATTTTCTGCATCTATAAAATAAAAAATTTAGAACAGATGACCTCTAACATTCCTTTCTATTTCCTATCTACATGCCTATGATTCTATTGCCAAAGGATGAGAATAACTACCAACCTATATCATCTACTTTCTCATCTTTTAAAAAACCTTTATCAAAATAATCTATACACATTTCAAAGGCATGCTTAATAAAGGTTTAAGAAAGGAAGAGGTAGGCTTTCATAAATAATATTCCATAGCAGACCATATCTTTAGAGTCACAGAATTGCCTGGAAAGTATAAAGAATAGAAAACCCCATTGTGTTTGATTATTCATTAACTTTTCACTTCTGGTTTCAGTTCTTTATTTGAAAACAAGAGGGTTGGACTAGATAACTCCAAAGTCCTTTCTAGCTCTAAATCTACAATCCAATGAGCTTATTTTTTTAAAAATGGATTTAGTATAACAAAATGCTGTCTTAAAGGCTCTCTACAACAAGGTGTTTCCTGTATATGATAAAAATTTTAAATGTAATAAAATTGATTATTAATATTAAAGAATGCATAAAACAAGAATATATGTATATGTATATGTACACATACCCCCACACACACAAGCCAAAAGTGTTTGCCACTGTCAGAAAGGCTCTTCTGAATGGAGTACCATCTGAAGAGGAATGCCTTGTGAACTAAGGCACTGTGGATGACCCTGTTTTAGGATGCTATTGTATTGATTGGATCAGTCTTTAGAACACTGTAGAACCATCTAAATAAGAGTCATAATCATTTAAGAGTTTGGCTTAACCCTTTGGCAGCTTTTGTGATTTTGTATCTATGTGATCCTGGATCTCAGCTTCTTCATGTGTAAATTGAGGGTGTTGAACTCAATGGTCTCTATGACTATGATCTCATGATCAGTCAATAAGCATTTAATAAGTTCCTTCTATGTGTCAAGCAATGCACTAGGCACTCATGATACCAAAAAAAATAAAAATAAAAACAGCCCTTGCTTTCAGGGGATTTATATCTGAAGACCAAAGAATTTAGACCTTCAGTGTTTATTACCAAGTACCCAAATTCTTATGGAGATATTCTGTTCAACGGTTTAGAAGTCAATTGCTTTGGTGACAGAAAAGCCTGAGAAAAGAACTAAGGGGTAATCTTAGAAATATGCACTAAGAGTTTAATCACACTTCCGGTTAAGATGGCGGCAGAGTAAGGAGCAGCAGCTCGATCTCTCCTAACCGAAGCATACAGGACTCCTCAAGGGGACATAAAAATGAATCCAGACGAATGAAGGAACCCCACAACAGGGCGCAGCATTGAAGGTACGCGGAATTGGGGCATTTCCACGCTATAAAGGGGTGAAACAGCTCTCACTAAAACGCGAGAGGAAGAAGTCCCTCCCCCACCCCCCACACCACACACAGTGCCAAAGCCAACGCACAAGAGTGAAAGCAGGAGTGGGGCAACCAGTAAGTCACTGGCAGCTCCAGGGCTTGTACCTGAGAGCTGCAAGACGTAGGACCCCAAGTGGCTAAAGAACGAGCACGGACTTTCCTGAGCGTCTGCTCGGGTGAAGACATTGTCCTAGGCACGACAAAGATCTCGAGCACACAGACTTTCCCGACAGTCTACGCGGGTGAAGACATTGCCCTAGGAGCAGACAAAGATCCTGAGCGCACTGACTTTCCCGAAAACAACTACAAAACACTTTCCAAACAAATAAAACTGGATCTCAACAATTGGAAAGCCATTAATTGTTCATGGGTAGGATGAGCTAACATAACAAAAATGACCATTCTACCCAAATTAATTTATCTATTTAGCGCCATAACTATCAAACTACCAAAAAACTTCTTTACTGAATTAGGAAAAACTATAACAAACTTCATATGGAATAACAAAAGATCAAGAATATCAAGGGAAATAATGGGAAAAAATGTGAAGGAAGGGGGCCTAGCAGTACCAGATATTAAACTATACTATAAAGCAGCAGTCATCAAAACAATATGGTACTGGCTAAGAGACAGAGAGGAGGATCAGTGGAATAGACTTGGGGTAAATGACATCAGCAAGACAGCGTATGATAAACCCAAAGAGCCCAACTTTTGGGACATGAATCCACTATTTGACAAAAACTGCTGGGAAATTTGGAAAACAATATGGGAGAGATTAGGTCTAGATCAATATCTCACACCCTACACCAAGATAAATTCAGAATGGGTGAATGACTTGAATATAAAGAGGGAAACTATAAATAAGTTAAGTGAACACAAAATAGTATACCTGTCAGATCTCTGGGAAAGGAAAGATTTTAAAACCAAGCAAGAGTTAGAGAAAATTACAAAATGTAAATTAAATGGTTTTGATTATATTAAGCTAAAAAGCTTTTGTACAAATAAAAACAATGTAGTCAAAATCAGAAGGGAAACAACAAATTGGGAAAAAATCTTTATAACAAAAACCTCTGACAGGGGTCTAATTACTCAAATATACAAGGAGTTAAATCAATTGTATAAAAAATCAAGCCATTCCCCAATTGATAAATGGGCAAGAGATATGAATAGGCAATATTCAGGTAAAGAAATAAAAAGTATCAATAAGCACATGAGAAAGTGTTCTAAATCTCTAATAATTAGAGAAATGCAAATCAAAACAACTCTGAGGTTTCACCTCACACCCAGCAGATTGGCTAAAATGAAAGAAGGGGAGAGTAATGAATGTTGGAGGGGATGTGGCAAAACTGGGACATTAATGCATTGCTGGTGGAGTTGTGAACTGATCCAACCATTCTGGCTGGCAATTTGGAACTATGCTCAAAGGGCTATAAAAGACTGCCTGCCCTTTGATCCAGCTATACCACTGTTGGGTTTGTACCCCAAAGAGATCATAGATAAACAGACCTGTACGAAAATATTTATAGCTGCACTTTTTGTGGTGGCAAAGAACTGGAAAAGGAGGGTATGTCCTTCAATTGGGGAATGGCTGAACAAACTGGTATATGCTGGTGATGGAATACTATTGCGCTCAAAGGAATAATAAACTGGAGGAATTCCGTGTGAACTGGAAAGACCTCCAGGAACTGATGCAGAGTGAAAGGAGCAGAACCAGAAGAACATTGTACACAGAAACTGATATACTATGGTAAAATTCAAATACAATGGACTTCTGTACCAGCAGAAAGCAATGACCCAGGACAGCTCTGAGGGATTTATGGTAAAGAACGCTACCCACATTCAGAGGAAGAACTACAGGAGAGGAAACATGTAAGAAAAACAAATGCTTGAAAGCATGGGCTGAGGAGGACATGATTGGAGATGTGGACTCGAAACTACCACACCAATGCAACTATCAATAATTTGGGAAATAGGTTTTGAACAAGGACACATGTTAAAACCAGTGGAAATGTGCATCGGCTATGGGTGGGGGGACAGCGCAGGGTGAAGGGGAAAGTAGGAGCTTGAATCATGTAACCATGTTAAAAATGAATATTAATAAATGATTTAAAAAAAAAGAAATGTGCACTAAACTTAGGTATTTACTTGTATTTATATTTTAGTTTTCTGACCAAAGAGGTAGGAATCTAAAGAGGAAAAATCAAAGCAGTAGGGTACACAGAACCCCAGTACTGCTTTATTTGCTACTAAACAGACTTGGATATACTGTATATTAAAGTATATTCTCCCAAGTAGCCAAATAAAGTAAAAGTGTGATATGGTATCATTAGCATCTGGGACAGGCATTATTTTTTGTCTTGTGTGAAGTTGATAGTGCACATATACTGTAGTGCTTCAGTTGTTTTTTCCCCTAGTATTAGCAATGTGTTTGTCCTCAGTCGATCAATGCTTTTGTCAAATCTTTCTTGTAATCTCCAAGAGAAACAGGCTGCCTAGAGTGGAGGTGGGTTCCTCTCCTCACTGGAAATCCTCAAAGAGAGGCTGAACAATCACTTGTGGGATATGATATAAAGGGAAAGGACATGACAATTAATTGTATTATGGTTCTTCTCATCACTCCTCTAGCTTCCCAGGCCAAAGCATCCTTCCCTAGACACCAATGCCTTATGTAACCCTCCACAGAATGTAAGCTCCTTGAGGAAAGCAGATGCCTAGATCTTGTTTACATTTTTATTCTCATTGCTTAGCGCACAGGGCCTGGGACATAGTAAACAGTTAATATTTTTTACTCATTCATTCATTCATTCATTCATTCATTCATGGAATCCTTGTTTAAGCACAGGCTGGTCTAAATAACCATAAGATTTCTTCCAACTCTGAGACACTTGGATTCTATGAAGAAAGAAGGTGAAGGTGGCCTCTGTCAAATTTCTCATAGATTTATTAACCTTATTAAAATGCTTTAGTACATTCACCTTAACATATGCCTAAGGATAGGGTTTGGGACAAAAAATCAATATTATCTATAACTAATGCAGAAGGTCATTTTGATTGGAGGTTACTGCTAAAGATGTTCTTCCTCTTCCAAAGCAAAGAGGAAAAAAAACCTTACATGTGTAAAACCACAGTTTTCTCATTTTCCTCATAATCTCAATAAAGTTTATATTGTTATCATGTCACCCATTCTCTCCTACAGAATTCTCACTTGTCTCAGCAAGTTTTCTCGGCCTTCATTAAAACTCAAGTTAACTCCAGCCTTCTGCTACGTACTTCTCCCCAGGGCACACTTATGTTCACGCTCTCTGTCTAAACTCTCTGAGCAAGAAGTAGTTCTTTCTTCTGAACAATATGTCACAGGTGCTTTATAAAGAAGGAGTACTATATGATAAAGCAGCATAAAGGCAGGTGTGATACAGCATTAAAACAAATCCATTAGGGAGTGATTATTTGTATTAAAGAAAGATTCTTCCTGTATTGAACTTGCTTTTACAACAATGGTAATCATTTACAGATCAATAGTTACCAAAGTTGGACGGGAATAGGAGGATAGGAATTGGGGACTTAGGAGGGACAGAAGCAGGGTTCATAACTAAAGTCTTAGAAATCATCACTTTTTGAAGATTATCAGAAATTAAGACAATGAATTTCTGTTATAATGTAGAGAAAACGTTTCCATTTGCCAGAGTGCTTTATCCAACTTTAGTGGGCATTTATTACACAAAACTAAAGTGTATCTGGAAGCAGCTAGGGGGCTTAGAGGATAGAGTGCTGGGCCTGGGTGCAGAAAGAACTGTGGACAAGTTACTTAACCTCAGATTCCTCAACTGTAAAATGGGGATAATAATATCTGGGGCAGTCATGTAATCTGTTTGCCTTAATCCCCTGGAGAAGAATCTTTATCTAAGAAAACATTGTAGACAGTTTGATCTAAGGGGTCACAAAGGGCTGGTCATGACTCAACAACAAAAAGCATACCTGCACATTTCCATTCACTAGCACAGGAATGGGCAATCTTTCTAAACTAATAAGTCAAACTACATAAAGATTAAAAATAAATGCTCAAAGTACCAGTATAAGAATCACCATCTGCACAACTAAAAAATTATAACTCACTGATAATATTGGTATAATGATATATTAATAACATTATAACACTATATCCATAGATATTATTTGATAACATTTAAATTTAATGAGATTATTGCTTCTGCAATATTTTCATTTATCTCTTGGTTTATAGTGTAACTCTTTCAAGCCTTTTTCCCTACATGCTTCTCATTCCCTCAACTATCTCTCTTTCATCTTTGTCTTGTATTCAGAAGGCACAACTACCATTCCTCCACCCTCACACTTAGTAAAATGAGCATAAAGGAGAAACTGAACGACTCCTCAAAGAATGTGATAAAGAAGAGATGCTCATGGTTCCCAATAATCTTAGCAGCACCTTTCCTTTGTCCAAAATCTTTCAAAATTACTGTTTTGTTTTAAGTTATGCCTATTTGGAGAATGACAAAATATATGGCTTGCAAGCTATTAAAATTCATTAAACATTATTATTAAGTACCTAATGGACAATGCATTGTGTTGAGAAGGAAATATATAGTAAAAAAATTTTAATGGTCATTATCCTTAAGAAGCATATAATCTAAAAGTTATTCTGTTGTTCATATTTGTACCACCACTTCTCAATCAAACAATAGATTATTTATTGAATGCCTACAACTCCATGGCAGATGCTACTAGATTTCTGATATGTGTGTGTGTGAGTGTGTGTGTGTGTGTGTGTGTGTGTGTGTGTGTGTGTGTGAGAGAGAGAGAGAGAGAGAGAGAGAGAGAGAGAGAGAGAGAGAGAGAGAGAAAGATAGTGCTGGGAATGGGGTAATGTGGAGATACAAAAAAGTATGAGACTGAGCTTTTCCTCAGGGACTTTATAATTTGGTTAAGGAGATAAGACAATGAATATATAATTAGAAAATTGCTTAAGAACAAAGAACAAATAATTAGGTATTAAATGTTATAGTATAAGGATATATTTACACTACAGAAATTCAGTGAGTGGCTTGGGAAGGAATCATGAAGTATCTACTCAACCCTTGGCAACTTAGTAAGATTTCGATGGGGGAGGGGGTCTTGAAGGGAAAGAAAAGGGATGGGATTCCAGGAAGGGGAACAGCTGAACCACGTCATGTAACTAGAATGAGAATGATATACTGGGGNGAGAGAGAGAGAGAGAGAGAGAGAGAGAGAGAGAGAGAGAGAGAGAGAAAGATAGTGCTGGGAATGGGGTAATGTGGAGATACAAAAAAGTATGAGACTGAGCTTTTCCTCAGGGACTTTATAATTTGGTTAAGGAGATAAGACAATGAATATATAATTAGAAAATTGCTTAAGAACAAAGAACAAATAATTAGGTATTAAATGTTATAGTATAAGGATATATTTACACTACAGAAATTCAGTGAGTGGCTTGGGAAGGAATCATGAAGTATCTACTCAACCCTTGGCAACTTAGTAAGATTTCGATGGGGGAGGGGGTCTTGAAGGGAAAGAAAAGGGATGGGATTCCAGGAAGGGGAACAGCTGAACCACGTCATGTAACTAGAATGAGAATGATATACTGGGGACACAGGGAAGAAACTAGCCTGATGAAAGGGAAGAGTTCAAATTGAGGAGTAGTGTAAAATGGAAACATATTCTATCAAGGTTTCAGGATATCACTTACAATTTGAATTCCAGTAGTCAGCTTGAGAACTCGAGTAGGGTGTATCCTGCATAGGCAATATGCTTAAAATATTAGTTTTATCTCATAAGGGTTCCTTCATATGTGGAGCTGATGAAAGGCTGAGAAAATGGGAAGTATTTATTTTGTCACTTAGAGCCCAATCCATGATATCAGAGACAAGCATTGTCACTTGCCAATTTTACATTACACAGAGCACCCTGGTGACATCTAACTAGAAGAATATAATCATCTTAAAAAATGAGACTTCTATGTTTAGCTCACTTTAAAGAAAACTGCTTTCCATGTCAGTTCTACATCCTCTCCAAGATTCTAAAAATCGTATATTCTCTCCTTCCATAGCTTGCCACTGTCCTTTAGGGGGACAGATGCTTTGCAGTGATATACACAGTTCTTAAGACTACTTTAAATGTAATTCAGATTATATGACTTTATATATACTCTTGACAGAAATGTTAGCCAGTGCCTTTTTGATTATGCTCTCATGTCAGTAATATAACATGTCTCATTTTTATGGCGATACTCCCTTAAAGAAATTTAAATTATAGTAGTATGTTCAGTAAATAACTGTTAAAAAAAAAGAAAAGAGAATAATTCTAAGAAATCACCATTCAAACTACTCAAAAATTTCCTTTTCATTAGGTTATCATATTGAGCTCAGAGTAAAATGAACTCGTGAATTATTTCTAACAGATATACAGTAATGACTTCAACTAGTTCTTCTCTGATGTCTCATCATGGCTTAAAGATGATCAGGGGTTCTTGAAAGTTATGCTAGTGGAATGTGAACTCTAGCAGATCTCTTCACCAAACTGAGAAAGCTTCAGTACAAGGCTAGATGACAGGTAAAATGTTTGTTGTTTAAAGATCAGCCCAGCTAAGTTTGGGAAGGTTAGCCACCAGGTGATGATTTTATTTTTATTTTGTAGTTACAGCAATTCACCATCCTACACTGAGCAAGGCTGTAATCTGTGTCAGTTAAAGAAGTCCCCACAGCCAGGAAGCCAGAGTTCTTTGAAGTGCTTTAGTATGTGTAAATAACAATGAAAGAGTTCTAACATCCTGAGAGATCTTTGAGTTTCATCGCATGGACTGTTATTTCCGCTGGAGACATAATGGATACAACACTGGGCCTGGAATCAGGAAGAACTAAGTTCAAATTTAGCTTTATTTACTAGCTATGTGATTCTGGGTAAGTCCCTTATGCTTTGTTTGCTTCAGTTTCCTCAACTGTTAAAATATCAATGATAACATTTCTACTTTCCAGAGTTGTTAAGAGGATCAAATGAGAAAATATTTCTCAAAGTACATAAGAGCTAGATAAATGCTTATTCCCTTTTCCCTTCCATTCTCTTCTAAATAAGGGCTTATGTCCAACAGATTCACTTTATCCCACTGAAAGGCTCAAAAACTGGGATTATTCTCAGCCTTCCCATCATCTACATCTGTTGAAGAAAAAACAACATAAGTTTGAATCAGAGATATGTACATTTGTTTTTGGAACCACTGTCTGAAGGCAGAAGTATATCATTAGGTTGCAGCAGGCAATAAGGGACAAAGATTAGAAACCAGGCCCCAGTCTATGAACAGAATACCAGTTGTCTATAAAAACAGCTGGATGGAAAAGACAATGTCTTCTATACCTTCTTCCGAATCACTCTACAGATGTTGTTCTTGTCACTTCCCTGCTTACAATACTCTGGTTCTCCATCTCTATTCTGATCTCCCAATACTAACATAGCCTCCAAAGTTCTACATTAGGTGGGACCACTCTACTGCTTGTTTTAGCCCAATGGACATTATCTAGTACAGCTAAGATTGTTCTTCTGAATCTCTCCTATAGTACCAGGAGGGATCCTCCTACCTCATGCACAGACCACATCCTCCCTTTAACCTGCAACTCAACACTTACTTTCTCTAGGAAGTTTTCCTGATTCACTGGGGAAATGAGACTCTAAGTCAATACACAGCTAAACAGCTAAATACAATAATCACATGAGTGCCCAATATAGCAGCAGATCCGAGACAACACTGGTGAGTTAGAGAATAAGGTTAAATAGTATGCTCCTTGATGGCAACGCTCCATGTATTTTCTAGTACCTAACCATGTTCTATATATAGTATGCAAATGTTGTATATGCTAGGAACAAGGAGAGGAAATCATTTTTTAAGGAGCAAGGGACTCAGAAGAGTTTTTATAGAAGGACTAGGTATGGAATATATATTCTCAGATTCAACTGACATGTTGGTCTGTTAAACTGATTTGTTTCTTGACCTTTTTTGCTATAGAGGCTCTCTGTGGAAGGAAAGATGGATATATTTTGAAATGAGGGTGATGTAAAAAAAAGATAATAAAACTTTTTTAAAAAAGGCATATGGAGCTATAAAAGCCCTCTAGGTGCTTAATTAGTGCCTGTTGACTCATGTGTTTAAAAAATATCTACCTCAGCTATGTGTGATTTAATAGGCATCAGAGTAAACCAACAAAAACAAAACACTGTGATCTTACCATGTATACCAATGGGTCTTAGCTTGCTACCTTGCTCCTTTTTCTAAAACTCCCATTGATAACCACTCACAATCAGAGAATGCTCTAAATTTCTCAAAGCTCTTTCCTTACAATAAACACATGAAATAGCAGTACAAGGATTATCATCTTCTTTATGGATCAACTTGCCCATGACCATTTAAAATTTTGATCGAGAATTTAACCCCAGGCTTTTGAGTGAGAATTTAACCCCAGGCTTTTTAACTTCAAGTTCAAGCCTCATTAAATGATAATACAATGTATATTTTCTGCCAAGTTTGAAAACTGTGACAATTATCTATAAGTACCTGTTGGAGAAGATCAATAGAAAGAAACACCCATCATAATCAAATCCCCAATAGCAAGAGATGGCGAAGTATGCAGATTACTGGTTTGTAAAGCACTGAACATAAATTTATCATAAACAATTTAAACAGCAAAGCCTGCTGATCACTAAACTATCATAAAACTTCATGTATGTTACCTCCCAATTTAAAAAAATATATAATGTATATTTTACATAAGTTGTATATCTACACATATTTTTAATGATTATCTAGTATTCTATCATGTTAATAGCTAAGTGGTGCAGTGGATAGAGCACTAGACCTAAAAGTCAGGTTAAATTTGGACTCCCTCAGATACTTCCTGGCTGAGTACCTCTGACAATTCACTTAATTTCTCTCTGCTTCAATTTCCTTATTTGTAAAATAGGGATAATAACACTATCTAGGTTTTAGGATTGTTGTGAGGATAAAACGAGATATTTGTAAAGTACTTTACTAACCTCAGCTATATAAACACCAGCTACTTCTACTTCTCCCTCTAATATGATGATGCTGTTAACATACCATGAATTGTTAATGTTCCCTTATTGTGGGACAAATGGCATATTCTACCCCCCCCACCACCTTTTTTTCTTTCAAAAATAGCATTTCTAAGGAGCAGCTGGATAGCTCAGTGGATTGGGAACCAGGCCCAGAGACAGGAGGTCCTAGGTTCAAATCTCAGACACTTCCTCACTGTGTGTCTCTGGACAAGTTACTTAACCACCATTGCCTAGCCCTTACCACTCTTCTGCCTTAGAATCAATACATAAGGGTTTAAAAAAAAGCATTACTATGAACAATTGTACAAATAATTTTCCCTTTTATTTCACAAAGCTATAGAATATGAAAAAGCTGAAAAGGTCTTAGAGATCATCTAGAATCCCTTCCTCATTTGTAGGTTTATAGTCTCAAAAGTAGAATTATCATTTCTAAGGTAAGAAAAAGCAAATGATTTATTAGTCCTTATAAGCATCCTAAAAAACACAAAGTATATTTGATTTAGGAACGAATCAGCTAGAACATGTATGATTTTAGTAATGTCACAGTGAATAAGAAGTAGAGTCAAAGAGATAATGCCAACACAGTTACAACCAGAACAATCTTAAA
>NC_058136.1:243858-251162 GCF_016433145.1 Gracilinanus agilis | reverse complement strand
TTTATTATGTTAGTTCATCCTACCCATGAGCAATCAATGTTTTTCCAGTTGTTTAGATCTAGTTTTAATTGGCTGGAAAGAGTTTCTAGTTGTGTTTGTATAATTCCTATGTTTGTCTTGGCAGATAAATTCTTAAGTATTTTATATTGTCTAGGGTGATTTTAAATGGAATTTCTCTTTCTAACTCTTCCTGCTGAAATGTGTTGTAAATATATGGAAATGCTGATGATTTATTTGTGTTCATTTTTATCCTACAACTTTGCTAAAGTTGTTGATTATTTCCACTAACTTTTTAGTTGATTCTCTAGGATTTTTTAAGTAGATCATCATATCATCTGCAAAGACTGATAGTTTGCTCTCCTCATTGCCTATTTTAATACCTCCAATTTATTTTTCTTCTCTAATTGCTACTGCTAGTGTTTCCAGTACAATGTTAAATAATGGAGGTGACAATGGGCAGCCTTGTTTCACTCCTAATCTTATTGGGAAAGCTTATAATTTATCCCCATTACAGATAATGTTTATTGTTCATTTTAGATATATACCATTTATTATTTTTAGGAAAGGCTCTTCTATTCCTAAACTTTCTAGTGCTTTCAGTAGGAATGGGTGTTGTATTTTGTCAAAAGCTTTTTCAGCATTTATTTAGATAATCATGTGTTTTTTGTTGGTTTGCTTATTGATATGGTTAATTATGTGGATGGTTTTCCTAATGTTGAGCCATCCTTACATTCCTGGTATAAATCCCACCTGATCGTGATGAATAACTCTTGTGATCACTTGCTATATTAGTTTTGCTAGTATTCTGTTTAAGATTTTTGCATCTATGTTCATTAGGGAGATTGGTCTGTAGTTTTCTTTCTCTGTTTTTGACCTACCTGGCTTTGGAATCAGTACCTTATTTATGTCATAAAAGGAATTTGTTAGGACTCCTTCTTTGCTTATTATATCAAATAATTTGTATAGTATTGAGATTAGTTGTTCTTGAATATTTGATAGAATTCACTTGTGAATCCATCAGGCCCTGGGGATTTTTTCTTAGGGAGTTCTTTGGTGGCTGGTTCAATTTTTTTCTGATATGGGATTATTTAAGTATTCTATTACTTCTGCTGTTAATCTAGGTAATTTATATTTTTGTAAATATTCATCCATATGACCTACATTGCTATATTTATTGCCATATAATTGGGCAAAATAGTTTTTAATGATTGCCTTGATTTCCTCTTCATTAGAGGTGAGCTCTCCCTTTTCATCTTTATACTGTTAATTTGGTTTTCTTCTTTCCTTTTTTTAAGAGATTAAACTGTACTTTGTCATTTTTTTTGTTCTTTCAAAGTACTGACTTCTCATCTTATTTATTAATTCAATAGTTCTTTTACTTTCAATTTTATTAATTTCTCCCTTGATTTTTAGTATTTCTAATTTAGTTTTCATCTGGGGATTTTTAATTTACTCGCTTTCTAATTTTTTGAGTTGCATGCCCAATTCATTAATCTCTGCCCTCCTTAATTTGTTAATATATGCACTCAAGGATATAAATTTCCCCCTGAGTACTGCCTTGGCTGCATCCCACAGAGTTTGGTAGGATGTCTCATCATTGTCATTCTCTTCAATGAAATTATTGATTGTTTCTATGATTTCTTCTTTGACTAATTGGTTTTGGAGAATCATATTATTTAATTTCCAATTAGTTTTTTATTTGCCTGTCCATGTGCACTTACTGATTATTATATTATTGCATTATGATCTGAAAAGGTAATATTTATTATTTCTAATCTTTTGCATTTGTTTGCAATGTTTCTATGCCCTATTACATGGTCAATCTTTGTGAATGTACCATGTGCAGCTAAATAGAAGGTTTATTCCTTTTTGTCCCTATTTATTTTTCTCTATATATCTATTAACTCTCATTTTTCTAGGACTTCATTCACCTCTCTTATCTCTTTCTTATTTATTTTTTGGTTTGATTTATCTAGATCTGATAGAAGAATATTTAGATCTCCCACTAGTATGGCTTTACTGTCTATTTCCTCCTTGAGCTCTGCCAGTTTCTCCTTTAGAAATCTGGATGGTATACCATTTGGTGCCTACATGTTGAGTACTGTTATTTCCTCATTATCTATACTGCCTTTTATCAGGATGTAATTACCTTCCCTATCTCTTTTAATCAGATCTATTTTTACTTTGACTTTTTCAGAAATCATGATTGCCACTCCTGCCTTGTTTTTCTCCATTAAAGCCCCAAATATTTTACTCCAGCCCTTGACCTTAACCCTGTGCATGTCCAACTGCCTCATGTGTGTTTCTTGTAGACAACATATGATAGGATTTTGTATTCTAATCCACTCTGCTATTTGCTTCTGTTTTAAAAGTGAGTTCATCCTATTCATGTTCAGGGTTATAATTTTCAGCTGCTTATTCCCTAACATTTTGGTATCCTATCCTAGTTCTACTCCTTCTTCTTATGCTATTTCCTTTTAAACCACTGGTTTGTTTTAAATTATTCCCCCTGTCAGGAGCTATTAAGAGAAATTAGAATCTCGAGTAGATATTTTTATCTGGACCTCCTCGAAAGATCAATACAGACTGGCAGAGCCTTGTATTGGCTTTCTCCCTATCGGGTCGAGAAATTGGAGTGGGATATCAAAGATAAAAATCTGAGATTCCTCTTTTGATTCCTTTCATAATTCTCACCTTCCTTCAAAATGCATTATAGTCTTATTGAAAAAGCTTTGGGCTCTCAGCACTCCAGCAGGAGGGGGGCTAACTCTGTTCCCCTTTGACCGATAACACAGATGGCTGGTGAGGCCAAGGTCAAACCCTTGGCAGGGCATTTTGTCCAGAATTAAAGTAAAATAATGAGGCTTAAAAATTGTTTAATACCATCAAGGCTGAGAAATACTAGGGATTTCCAGCCTAAAGGAGATATCCCAGGTTTCACTTAAAGATAACACATATAGTTGATAGTTTAGCATAGGTTTTTTATCTACACCTGGAGGCTTCTAAGGCTTTTGTTTTGATTATAGTAAAAATCCTGCTCTCTGTAACTGGGAAACTTTCTTGGGCTTTCAGAGGAAGGGGATCTTTAATTTCCTTTATAATAAAGTGGCTACTTCAGTATTTTTTTGAAGTACTATGAGCTAACAAGCAGTGCTTCCAATCTGTTTCATTCTTTGCATCCAACGACCACCCTAGGCCACTCAGATTAGTCTCTGCCCTTGTCCCCTCCAGTGGTTTTCTACCTTTTCCACCCCCTCCCTTCCCCTCTTTTTATTTTTTAAAGCCTAATTAATTCTCTCCCCCTCCCTCTCCCTCCTTTTTAAACTTTCCACGCCACTGCCCCACCTTGGTTTTTCCCTTCTGATTTTATCTGTAGGGTTAGATAGAATTTGATATCCAATGAATCTAGCTACTCTTCCCTCTCAGGATTATTTCTGCTGAGAGTAAGGTTTAAATATTTCCTTTTGATGCTCTTTTCCTCTCCTTCTTATAATAGTATCCCTCCCCTCCCCTTCCCATGCCTTCTTTGTTAGTATAGATTATCTTATTTTTCTTATTCCTTCAAGTTACTCTTGGTGCCATCTTCTATTCCCCACCCCCCATGTTCCCTCCCCCATATCATCTTAGACCATTTAGTTCTCCAACTTTACCTTATTAGTAATTCTTTAATTATTATAATAGTGAGTACAATTTTTTAGAATAACACATAATATTTCTACATATAGAAATACAAATAATTTGATCTTATTGCAGCCTTTGGAGAAGACAATTTAAAGGCAAGAGTTTTCTTTCTTTCCCCTCTCTTTCTTATTTACCTTTTCATGTTTCTCTTGGCTTTTGTGGTCGGATATCAAACTTTCCATTTAGTCCTGGCCTTTTCTGTGCAAATGCTTGGAAATCTTCTATATTTTTGAATGCCCATAATTTCTCCTGGAAACATATAATCAGTTTTGATGGGTAGTGATCCTTGGTTGTAGACCCCGTTCTCTTGGCTTTCTGAATATCATGTTCCAAGCCTTGAGGTCTTGTAGTGTGGAGGCTGCCAGATCCTGTGTAATTCTGATTGGTGTTCCTTGATATCTGAATTGTCTCTTTCTGGCTTCTTGTAATATTTTCTCCTTAACTTGGAAGCTTTTGAATTTGGCTATTACATTCCTGAGGGTTGTCTTTTGATGATTTAGTGTAAATGGTGATCTATGGATCCTCTCAATGTCTATTTTGCCTTCTTGTTTGAGGACATCAGGGAAGTTTTGTTAGATAATTGCCCAATTTTAGCCTTTAAAGATTGGTTTTCAGCTATAATCTCTTGGTTTTCCTTTTCAATCTGGTCTATCTGACTCTTCAAGGCTTTCAGCTGGTCATTTCTGGTCCTCAATTTGCTTATTGATTCATTTGATTTCTGAGCCTCACTTTACAGTTGTGAAATTCTGCCTTTTAAACTGTTATTTTCTTGCCATCTTTCTCATGATCTCAGATTTGAAGTTTTTAATATCTTGTGACCCATTTTCATTTTTTTGGGAAGTTTTGGATGTCTTTAGTTGTTTGTCCTCCTCTGTTTTCTGGGTTATTTTCTGGGCAGAAGTTGTCAAGTGTTGGAGTTTTTTTCTTGGTCTTCTTGTTTATTTCTTGGGCCTTGCTTGGCATCATTATGCTTTCTCCACCAGAAGTCTGAGTAAAGCAATCCGATTCTCTTTGTATGGAGTTAGGGAGCATTTTTGCCTGAGGCTACTTTGTGAGTCTCCTGGCTTCTCTGGGCACCCTCCTGGTGTCTCTGGTCTAGCTGATTTCAGGGTCAAGCCCCGATGGTCCCTGCAGGGTGCCCAGAGCCTGAAAATTGGCTGATGCTTGCTCATCCACCTGAGGTTTCCCCCAGAGTCTGAGTGAGCTGCTGCTGCCTCTCTCAGCTCCACTCCCATGTCCAAGGTCTGAATTCTCCAGCCTCCTGGGGTTTCAGGTTTTGCTGCTCTCAGGGGCAAGCTCCTAGTGGTGCCAGTTAGCTCCTAAGGAGCTAGATTTTGTGCCCCAACTCACTCTAACTCTGGAGCGTAGGCTCTGACTCTGGTATAGTGGGTAGGGTGGGGGAGGGTTGATGTGCTAGCATTTTGATGGGAGTTATTTCCCCCCCTTATAGTGTGGAAGTGCCCAAATCCCACATACCTTTGATACTACACCCTATTTATTGTAGGGTCCTTTCTTTCATCTGGATTTGGTATTTTGTCCTTTGGAGGTATGCTATATTGATGGTAAGGAGAGAAATTCACCCTGCTTCTACTCTCCAGCCATCTTAACCTGGAAGTCCCCATCAATTATATTTAAATAGAATTTTCAAAGTATTTTTTCAAAAGAAAACAATTTGATTGACCTAAGTGTAAGGATCCCAGATTTGTGTCATTTTACCTCAGTGAAGACCATATTCTAAATATGGCCATTTTCTAAATTTAGCTTACAATAGCTATATCACACAAACTTCATTTTTAATCATGAGAGCTCAAGAAGTTTCATTTAATGGTGCTTCATAGAGAAATTATAATAATTATTTTGAGAACTAAGTAAATTGCTTCAAATTCTTCCAAACTACAAATACTCTCTGGAGTGTAAGTCATAGTTCTTATAATTGACTAAAACTTTTTGGTTCAATAATTGTTTTGAAAAGTATCAGAAAATAGATCTCAATACATAACAGCTCTGTTGTTTTCCTTGAGAATTAATGTGGCAATAGAGTAGCATGTCTTGTAGTAAATGGTAATGTTTTCTTTGGCCTGAAACAAATAATAAAAACAGTTGATCATCAATTCATTGGATCAAAACTCATCAGATGTGGCTTTAGTCTTCACTGAAAACTCCTGATAACTTTAATCCTCTGTCCATACATCAAAGCCATACTATTCTTGTGGCTCTCAAAAGATGTAGTTTGGAATGTATCCACACCCAAAGAAAAAGTAGTGGTATTAGCTTTGATCCAAAGACATTTCTTCACTTCAGTATGTTTTAAGACATGGCTATTAGCTGGGAGACCCTGTGATAAATAAAATCAGTTTTTCAATTACCACACTTAAGTAGTCCCATTGAAAATGGCCATCTCTACTACATGGTTCTGGAAAGTGACCTGCATGATATTTTATAGCTACATAGATTAGTTCATCCTGAGTGGAAGAGTGATGAAATGGGGTTTAGGATAGATATAAACTAAAACCATATGTTCCTTTTAAAACTTTTTCCTTTCCTTTTTGTAGATGAATATTTCAATATAACAAATTAAAAGTATATTATTAATTCTGAGTCAAATCTAATTTTTAGAATGATTTCAAAAATTTGTAACAGTATATACTATGAGAAATCATATATTTATTTCTTTTTAGACAACAAAACTACTTTATTAGCCTTTATTATATGACAGTTACTATGATTATACCTTTTTATAAAAAAGTACAGATGTATTTTAACATCAAATGCATTAATTTTTTCTTTTAAATTTGTTACATTTAAATGCAGAATTAAATCCCTCCCATCCCCCCACCAATTAGATAGGCATCATTTAACAAAAAAGATATATGTATTTATACAACTATGTCTCACTTATTTGTCTTTATTATTTCTTTCTCTGGAAGTAGACATTCATAAGCCATTCTTCAGACAATATGTCTGTTGCATTATATAATTTTCTCTTGGTTTTCCTCAATTTACTCTTAAGAATTTCATGTAGATCCTTCCATTTTTTCCCCAAAATTAACTTGTTCATCATTTCTTACAATGCAGTCATTTAGACATTCACCAATTCATGGGCATCCTTTCAATTTTCAGTACTTTTCCACCACTATATACATATAAATGTATATATAATATATATTTACATATACATATATATATATCTGCTATAAATATTTTAGAACATATAACTTATTATCCATTTTACTTGTTCACTTTAGAAAACAAACCTAATAGTGGTATTGCTGGGTCAAAAAGTATATAAAGCTTTATAACTCTTTGAGTAAAATTCAAGATTTCTCTTCAAAATGGTTGAATGAGTTCACAGTTCCTCTAACATTGTAATCATGTCCCCATTTCCCCATATGCCTTCCAATATTTGTTATTTTGCACTTTTGTCAATTTAGACAATCTGATAGTGGTGATGTGGTATCTCAGATTTTTTTGATTTGCATTTCTTTATTCAGTAATGATTTAGATCATTTTTTCTCATATACTTATATGTAGCTTTGGTGTCTTTATTGAAAAACACCCTGTTCATATCTTTAGATTTTATATATATATATATGTATATATATATATATATATATATATATATA
>NC_058136.1:226513-233922 GCF_016433145.1 Gracilinanus agilis | reverse complement strand
GAAAGAGAGAGAGAGAGAGAGAGAGAGAGAGAGAGAGAGAGAGAGAGAGAGAGAGAGAGAGAGAGAGAGAGAGAGAGAGAGAGAATCACACAATAAACTCTCCTAATTAATCTCAATTGCCAAAAAAGTAGTTCTGCTGGAAAGAATCTACAACCCCAACCCAGCACCTCCTCAGTCCCCTTCCTTATGTTGCCAATGATATCACTTCCTCTGTGTCTCTCTGGTTTTGTAGACTCAACTTCAATTCATGTCAAAGCCCAGTCTTCCTGATGCCAGGAGTCATGTGAGACTTGAAGCCAATCTCTTCTGAAAGCCAGGAATCCTAAGACCTCTTGTGTCCTCCCATAGTAAGGATGAGGACCCAGTCAAAGGGTAGGGCTGATATTGCTCAAAATGAATATTCAAATGGAATAGGGGTTACAATTTATGTAAAACCCACCCAAGGTATATATACATATACATATGTATTTATACATGGTACATCAGGCTCTTTAATAAATGTCTGTTAGTTGATTAAAATTGTTCAATTTCCTATTGCCTGGTGAAATATTTTTCTTTCCTCAAGGATACCATTACCTTTCAAAGGAACATAGATTTAGAGTTGTAAAGGATCTTAGTGGCATCTAATCCACTCTGTTCATTTTTTATATAAGGAAAGAAAATAGCAGAGTATGATAAGCCAAGTGTCACACACAAGTAGTAAGCATCAGAGAGGGGATTGGGGGCCATGTTCTCTGACTACAAACCCATTGATATTTTCTACTTTATCAGGCTAAAAACAGGATGTATTTTCCTATATGAAGCATTTCCTGATTCTCCTCTTTTCCTTTCCCTGGGTATTAATTAATTTCACTTAATTCAAATTTAATTTCAACTCATTGTATACTAGTTATTATTTACTGGTGTATTTTTTTCTTATTCCGACCATGACTATAATATAGACTCCTTGTGGGAAAGTCTGCATTTTGTTAAGTTGTTGAATTCCTAGAACCTATCAGACCAATGAATATATTTCATATAATTGCTAAATTAATGATTACTGTGTTCTATTAAAATTTAATTATATTCTAAATCATAACATTTCAAATGGGCAAAAATAATTTTGTTTTTAGTTTCAATTCATTAATTTTGAAATATTACCAAACCATTTAAAATTACCTGCATATATTTTCACTTAATTACTCAAATATCTTCTCAAACAATGATAAAAATTAAAAACCCTCTAATTTTCCCAGAGTATAATTTTATTCTAGTACTGTCTTTAGATAAATAGCTATGGCTTATTGATTTCAAAAGACATGTGAGTACAACTAGGAGCTAAAAAATGGTTCAATTAAATTTCTCTCAAAAGTGAGAACATTTAACATTCTTAATAGGTATGTTTTTCTTTTAAAAAAAACTATTGGTTTTCAATTACTCTCTTTGGCTGAGGAGGCTAGTACTAACTGTGGCTTAATGCATATATTTATCTTTTGCTATTCAGGTTTATTTTCTCTCTGCGGTCTATCTCAGAATTCTCTTCTAGTGTTTCCTAAAATAATGATTCTCTCCAAGATGAAATGAAAAATTCTATCTTACTAAAGAGGTGTGGAAATAGGTATTGTACCTGGTTCAGGTTTCTAATTGTATGTTTCTAAGTAAAGGTCAGTATTTATGTGCTCTGAAAATGAAAGTAAAGGAAGAAGAGAAGATAGGATAGTATGTAATAATATCACTCTCTATCCCATTGTGACAATAACATACATCCTATCACTTTGATAATATCCCATCCCTTGCTGCCTCACTTAACCTCTCTATATATCTTCTCTGAATCAATAATATTATCCAATTACCATTATGCTCTTTGAATACTCAATATTCCTAGGCACCATTTCTCAACCTTCTCTGCCCCAACTTTCTTACTTCATTAAAGGCTATTGAGTGTTTTTGTTTTATTTTGTTTTAAAATTTGAATATAATACCTGAGTTATTTGAATACATATAATTTTTACAACCTTTATAATGGAAGTATTTATTCCAGTAGATTTCAGGTAACATACTGTTTTGCACTCAATATTAACCAACATCTTATTTAAAATCATACTCTATTTTTTTTTCATCATAGCACAAAGATCATCCTAGGTTCTCAAAGGTTACGACAATGAACACAAGATCTGACAGATCTGACAGATCTTACCAAACTCAAATGGGTATCAGTATGAACTTATGCTGTATATCTGTTATCTGAGGACAAGCCTTGATCTGTTTTGAAAAGCTTATCAATAGTTTTTATTTTTCATGAGTTGATGAAATGTTTAGCCAGAGTAATTCTCAAAGAATTTGTGTTAAAAACAGTGTTCTTTGTGATCTTGATTGGTGGGGAAAGTATATACATTGATAAAATTATAAATTGTTAAATATATTAAAGTATCTATAAACACATCATTTTTTTCCTGTCTTAGGATTCCTCCATTCCTTGTAGCATCAGTATATAAATGTAAATTTGCCTTATATTTTTTGTTTTTATCATATTTTATTCTTTTCCAGATGACAATATAATTTTTCAATATTAATTTTCTGATATTTTACAATCCAAGTTCACTCTTTTCCTTCCACTTCCCTCCTTTCCCTTCCCCAAGAAATCAAGTAGTCTGATATAGGTTATATATGTTTGTCATGTTGTGAAATGATACATATTACTTTCACTAGAGGAAAATTAATGAGGAAATAATTTTAAAATGGCATGTTTCTTTTTGCATTCTGCCTCCCACTGTTCATTCTATGGAAGTGGGTATCTTTTTTTTTTGTCACAAGTCTCTTGTAATTTTCCTAAATCCTTGCGTTGTTGATAATAATCATGCCATTCACAGTCAATCATCATATATTATTAATGTTACTGTGTACAATATTCTCCTTGTTCTGCTTATTTCAATTTGCATTTCTTCATATTAGTCTTTCTAGGATTTTGTTTGTTTGTGTGTGTAAGCATGTATGTATGTGTGTGATCATCTTTTGTTCATTTATTATGGCACTAAACAATAGTATTCCATTATAAGACTATATCACAATTTGTTCAACCATTCCCCAATTGGTTGGCATCCCCTCAGTTTCTAATTATTTCCCACCACAAAAAGAGCTGTCATGAATATTTTTGTACAGGTAGGTTCTTTCCCCCTGTCTTTAATCTCTTTGGGATACAGACACAATAATGGTATTTCTGGGTTATGGACAATTTCATGGACCTTTGGAAATGCTTCAGGGTTCCTTTCTAGCATGGTTGTTTCAGCTTTCAGGTCCACAAGTAGTATACTAGTGTCCTGATTTTTCCACATCCCATTCAACTCTTTTCATTTTCCTTTTTTATCATGTTAGCTAGTCTGATGGGGAGGAACATGATAGCTCAGTCATTTTAACTTGCATTTCTTTAATCAATAGTGATCTGAAGCATTTTTTCACGTTACTAAAGATGGTTTTAATTTCTTCATTTGAAAATTGCCTGTTTATATCCTTTGCCTATTGTGAACTGGGAAATGCTTTGTATTCTTATAAATTTGACACTTGCTATATAACCCCCCCCAATTTTGCAATTTCCATTCTAATCTTGATTGCATTGCTTTCGTTTGTAAATAAATATTTTAATTGCTTCAATTTTATGTAAATTGATATTCTCTTGATTTTTTTGCTTCTACAATTATTTTCCATAAATATTTTAATATACTTAGGACATTCATTTTATTTTTCAATCTCTTTGAATGAGATATCTGATTCTTGAGAAGCCAGGGTCTAATAGGTAAATATAGGAAATAAAAATATTCAAACCTTGAGATTATCATGATATAGTAATAGAGGTGGAATATTGAATATCAATGTATTAGGAATAGCAAATATACCAATATGATTGGATTGTAGAGGAGGAGAGTAATATGTAAGGAGACTGAAAAAATATGAAGAAATTATAGAGAATTTTCTATTTGATTCTGAAGGTAATTGACAATTACTAAAATTTACAGAAAGGGAGATAGGAGGCATGGTGAGACATACATTTTAGGAAAATCACTTTGACAATTGAGGAGAAGATGAAATAGAGTGGGAAAATATAATAAGCAGGAAGATTAATTAGTAGATCATCACAATAGTTCAAGGAAGAAGTAATGGGGGCATCAACTAGGGTAACCATCTGGTCCAACTTCTTTTTAAAGAAGACACTGAAGAATAAAGAGTACAAATTATTTGTCCAGAAATACCTAGTTAGGGTGAAGTGAGATTTATACATCTTTCATTCTGTTTGAGACCTAGATTCTCAAAGTCCTTAAACAAATATCAATCTACTACTTTATCAATTTTATTTCACTAAGCTTCAGAACTTTTATACCCATCAAATCTGTGTACTTTCCTCAGCTTGTAGTACATGGATTTATACTTAGCTTTATGACTTTGCAACCTTCCTCTCTACTAATGCTTAATGTAGTAAATTTAAGAATAAGTTATAAAGAACTTCTTATGATCAACTCCATTTGATTATAATCAGTTTACTGTGAAATTGATTCAGTTATAATACTATTCAATACTAATCAATCGTATTCACTGGTAAATATATTCACAAATTATTCATTTTCAGAGAACTATATTCCCAAACATTTTATAAATGCCTTTTTTGTTCATTTCCCCTTTGGTTCCCTTATAAGACTTAATCTTACAAATGTTATGAGATCAACAAATTAAACTGACACAAAAAAAACTAAGTCAACATTATATCACACTGTTGACTATAGTTTATAGCACAGTCAATAAACTCTCCCAGTCTTTTTTTTTTTTGCTTGAAATGTTGCCTAGTCACATTTTTTTTCATTATCTATTTACATTTTCAACCCAATTTCAGAATTTCACATTCATTCATATTAAATTTTATCTTGCTACTTTCAGTCCATCCATAAGTCCAGTCTACTACGAATTCTTTTTATCCGTATTTTGTTATTTAGCATATATGATATTCCTTAAAATTTCATGCTATCTGAAATGATGATAAGCATGCCACCTATACCTCCTCCAAATCCTTGTTAAAATTTTTGCAGAGACCATTTTGAATGGGAGATTTTTATGGCATAAGCAATCAGAAGAAAGAACACTGGCACTGGAGTCAGAGAACTTGGTTTCAAATTCTGCCTCTGACATTTATTTCCAGCATAAATTTCACAAGTCTACCTTTGCAGTGAAATTTCAACTTCTATACAGAGGGAGAGTGTGGTGACAATATGTCTTGATAGTTTCTTTCTTTTTCTAAATCTGCTATTCTTTCATTACTTTTTTCATGTCTTCATCTATTAATAAAAATTTTGTCTACCTCCAAATCCACCAAATATGAGTGATGTGGATTAGATACAGATCTCATCAACTACGCAATTCATCAAGAGAGCAGGCTTTTGTAAAAAAAATCTTGCTGAAATCCATATGTGCTATATCTATGACATTTTCCTTTCATATTATTTTAGTCACCAAGTCTAGAAAAAAAACTGTGGATTTTCATAGGATCATAGTCTCATAGAGAGAAAATAGGAAGGATACAAGAAATCATCTGGTCAGACTTTTTCATTTTACAAATAACAGTTTTGTCATTATTGGTCTTAATGAGCTCATGCTTGCTCATAGTGGGTGTCATTCCTTCTAATGTTTACAAATCATCCATTTAATCATCTTTTGAACAATGTTTACCAGGTTTCTACATTAAGATCATTGGTCTAATGTATGAACTAATCACATTCTTCTCCTTTTGAAAATTAGGACTATATTTATCTGCCTTTCATTCTACAGATCCTCTCTAAAGTATCATTCTCCATGATTCTACAAAGATGGTTCTGCAATCAAACCTGAAAAAAGGATGAGAATTGAATAAAACAAAAAAAGAAACCTTGCAACTTAATGACCAGAAAGGAGGAGCCAGCTGTGACAGGTGTTTGGCAATAGTATAAGCAAGATTTGTCAATTCATTTGGTTGTGTGCCATAGTGAATAGAGAGCTGACCTTGAAATCAAGAAAATATGGGTTTAAATCCTACTTTTGATACCTAAAGACTCTTAGATCCTGGATCTAAGATCAAACTTTCAATGTTCTAGGGCAGTGATGGGCAAACTTTTTAAAGAGAGAGTGAAAGGAAAGGAAATGCTCATCTGTCAATCTGTTTCTAAGGCAACTCTTTCAAATTTCATTGTATTGTTACTCATTGTATTCATCAGATTGGGAATAATGTTGCACTAGCCATATAAAACATTTCTGGGGGACTGCATCTGGCCTGCAGGCCATAGTTTGCCCATCACGGTGGACTCTTTGAGACTTTAAATCATAGAGAAGACTGCTCTATATTGCTAGAGGTGGTTTCCTCATCTTGGAGGGGACTATCCTAGTGAAAGAAAAGGTTCAGTAACCATCTCTATCTCTAAATGATTTTATATAGAGATAAGAAAGAAGAAAAATTTAAAAAAATCTCAGAATTTGGCACCCTGAGTGACTGGGAACATATTGGTGCCTTCATCATGCCCTGCTCTGATCATGCCATTCCTGTTCATCTTCCATGCAGCTGACAAAACTATTTTCCAGATATGATCATGTCAATTTCCAACTCAATTAAATATAGTGATTTCCTATGGCATTCCTACTGTATTATTTAAACTCCCATCTGTTATTTACATTTCTTCACAACCTAACCCCTTCCTCTATTTCTATAGTCTTACATATTAAGACCCTGTAATTCAGCTGTATTTACCTTCTTGTTGCTTTTCATATAAAGTCCAAGTGCCCCTTTTTTATGTGAAATCTTTTTTGACTTAACTATTAGCTATAATCCCCACATATACTGTGAGGAAAAAATTGTGATGTTTTTATTTTTTAAAACCCTTACCTTCCATCTTAGACTCAATACTGTGTATTAGTTCCAAGGCAGAAGAGCAGTAAAGGCTAGACAATTGGGATTAAGTGACTTGTCCAGGGTTACACAGCTAGAAGTGCCTGAGGTCAGATTTAAAATCAGGACCTCTCATATTGTGTTTATTTTTATGTAACAGGGATTATAAAAATGCCTAGTGTGTTTGCAAAGAAACAAAATTTTCCTAGAGAAGAAAATGGTTTAATTGCATTGTACAGCATGGCTACATGTAGCTGAACTTGGCACGATAACTTGGAAAAGTGACACATATCTTTCTTCTTCCTGGCTTCAAGAGAGGAACCATATGGTTACATTAGACATGAGAGAGACAGGTAGATGAGCATACACAGAGAAAGAGACAGAAAGGAGAATTTTATCTCATTTAAAAATCAATTCACTGAAGTCTCAAAGGAAGCAAGTTAGAAATCAGAATCAACTCTCTCTCTCTCTCTCTCTGTCTCTCTCTTTCTCTCTCTCTCTCTCTCTCTCTCTCTCTCTCTCTCTCTCTCTCTCT
>NC_058136.1:186555-226013 GCF_016433145.1 Gracilinanus agilis | reverse complement strand
AATGGGGATAATAGCAGCACCTGTCTCACAGAGTTGTTGTATCAAATGAAATTTGTAAAGCCCTTAGAACAGTGCCTGGCATAGAATAGGTACTAAATAAATTCTTATCCTCTTCCTCCTCCACCCCCAACATTCTCTGTTTCCTCAACTATAAAATGAAACCCAAGATTGTTGTGAAAATAAAATGAGATAACATTTGTAAAGGGCTTATCATGAGACCCCCTGGCACATATAAAGTGTGGTATGTATATTGTTATAAATGGCTGATCTGGCTGGGAATAGGGTAGATGGTGGTACCCATGAGTTTCCTGGGCCAGGGAGCTAACAGCTTCCCTATATTTAGATTTAGGACAGCAGGGATGTGAAGTCCTTGAATAGAGAGGACCAGCCCATCTCCCTGCTGTCTGTAGGCTCCTTTAAGGTGAGGAGTAAGGAACCCTTCCCTGCTGTTGAGAAGCTGGAAGCCAACTGAGCAAGATGGATGCCTGGTCTAGCCTCTCAGGAAACAAGTGATAGTATCTTCCTTCTTCTCAGTTCCAGGCCCTAGTTGGTGATATAAATGAATCACTAAAGCTCTCTGAATAAGACCAAGGGATTTATTAAATACAAGGGTAAACTGAGGGAAGAGGGTTGAGGTCTGGGAAAGCTGTTGCTATGGGTGAGGGCCAGTGCTGGCAGAGGGTCTCAGAAGGTAAGAACAGGCTGAGGGAACCAACCCCTCAGCCAGGGATAAATTCCACTGCCCTGATGTAGAATGGTCTATCAGATTGACAAATGAAGGGTAACTATTTGGGTTAGGGTGTCCCTGCCTGGCTAAGTAAACTAATCTCCCACGTTCCACCTCCCAGCCCAAATTCCCACCTCCCAGAGCCCAAGGGAGTTCAAGGGTAGCTGGGAGTCTGGGTCAGGTCAAGGAAATCAGAACCCCCAGGTTGGTTCTCCAGGGATATTTATAGTGCCAGCTCTAATGGTCTGGTCGTAAGACCACCAGATTTGCTGGGTCAACATTCCATTTCCCTAACTGCCAGGATTGTCTCAGGTGAATTTGCAAATGCAAGAGAACTTGCACCAATACTGCATTACAATATATGTATATATATATATGTATATATATACACATATATATATATATATATAATGTATGCCATTATTGATTATCTTATTTTATCAGAAATAATTGAGAAACAGAACTATCTGGGGTATAGAGGAGGGAGTAGGGGGTCACTTACCTTGTGTGACCACAGCAACAAGGAAAGAAAGGGCCTTTTGTCCCCAAATATATAAGCCACTTTCTGACTGATGCCTGATACTCTGTTAAGAGAGGACAATGTATTTCCATAGAAGGGATAGTGATATAAGAGACTCTCAAGTGAGGAAAGTCCTTTTCCCAATTCCCAATTCAGGTCAGAACCTTTTATGCAATTTATAGCCTTAGAGAGATGTCTAGAACACTGAAAAATGAAAAGACTTACCCAGAGGCATGCAGCCAGCATGTCAGAGGAAGAACTTGGACTCAGGTTCCTCATTTCAATACCAGTTCTTCATCCACTATGTCATGCTGCTTCTCCATAGTGATCAGACTTCTTCCATAGTGATCAGACATATATCCCATATGCATAACCCCTGGTAGAGGAGATGGAATTACTTAGAGTTTACATTGAGGTATATACAAGTGAAATCTTTCTTCAGAGCAAGGAGAAAGGCATATGGAGCACTTCAGAACAAATCAAGAAGATTCAAGATGCTGGGAAAAAGGAAACATCAGGTTTGGGGAAAAGGGGGGAAGAAGAAGGGACTAGGAGTATAGAGAGAGCATTGAGAGTTCAGAATCAAACTTTGCTAATCTGCTAATTTCCCAAGGATCCAAAAACAGAGAAATTGGTTGATTCACAGAGTTTCTTACAGTTAGGGAAATGACATCATTCCAAACAATTAGAGGATTTACTAATTTAACCAGTATGCTCCACAGTACACTACACATGTCCAATACTTGATTCAGTGTTGTGGGGATGACACAAGGTGGAAGAGAAGAGGTACTTTCTACCTCAGAGGAGTTCACAGACTACTGTCATTTCCCATCTCCATGTCTTTGCTTAGGCTGCCACCCACTTATTTCTTGTCTGATTGTATCCCTAGTTTCCTTCAAAGCTCAATTAAAGTGCCACCTTCTATATGAGGCCTGTACTGATTTTCCCTGTCCTCACTCTTTCCCCAAAACTACTTTGTATATATTTAGAATATAAAGAACATACAAAATTATCTTTAACATACTTTACATTTTCTTAACTGTATTTGCATATATATATATATATATATATATTTCCTCAATAGAATATAAGCTCCTGGAGGATAGAGACTATTTCATTTTTGTCTTTGGGTCTCCAGTGCCTGGATTTAGTTACCTACCGTTTTATAAATGCTTATTGAAGGAATAAATGATTGTTTGATGAGAAGAAAAGCTTCACATATCGGAAAAGTGAAACAATGGAGAACCAAGTTCTGCTAAGTGCCCAAAGGTGAAATAGAGGTTAAGGCTCTGAGATTTAGAACTCTAAGGAGCCTCAGAGGTCATCTAGTTTTATCCCTCTCATTTGACAGGTCAGAAGGATGAAGTTGGGAGAATCATCTCGACTCACTCAGGTAGTAAGTTTTTGTTAGAGCTCAGATGATCTAACTCCAAATCTAAGCAGTAGGAATTCAAGAAAAGGAGATGTAATTTTAACTTCAAGAAAGACTTCCTGGGAGAGTAGGGACTTAAACTTGGCCTTGCTTTAGGACACACTTGATAGGTTTTTTCCATGTGGACAAATGCTTGGTGCTTTGGTTAAGGTTTTTATTCTGCTGTCTGTGTCATCTTTTTACTCCTGTATCTTTCTGTGTTTCAGTCTGAGAGGTCCACAAGGGCTGGATGATTTGGAAGAGCTTACTCTATTTGATAATGTGATTAATAAAAATAATCTTTTACCAAGGACTGTGAGTTTCAACCTCTTGAAATTGCTCTTGACTTTTTAAATTCTGAATCTTTTTCTCCATTCTCCTCTAATTGGATGTTGTTCTTAAACAACAGCTTTTGTCTCCATTTCCAAAAGCTTCTTTCTATTTTAAAGACTTTCAGAGAGACAGTCTGTCATCCTTTGTCTTAAAAGGAAAAGGGAGGAGGGGAGAAGAAGGAAAGAGAGAAGAGGAAAAGAAAATGGAAAGAAAGAAGAGAATATAGGAAAAGAGAAGGGGGAAGAAGAAGGAGAACAGAAAGGAGAGAGAAAGAAGAAAAAATGTGTAGAAGAAAAAAGGGAGAAGTGAAGAGAAAGAAGGAGACGATAAGGGAAGAGAAAGGCCTGAAAAAGAAAGAGGGGAGGGGAAAGGAGAAGGGAGGGGACGGGTATTCTCTCCAGCTTCAGCAGTGACGTCAAGGACTCCCAAGGACTTTTCATAAAGTCCCCTGGGGCGGGACCAACTGTAGTTTAGAATTTGCCTCCTTTCTCAGAGATCAGGAATGTAGATGGATACCTCTTCCTTCTCCAACCAGTCTACAAGGAAGTTTCTTTGAAGGAGAAGGTTTGTGATGGATCCCAATTCCCATATACCTTAGGGTCCTTTGTCAGGGTGTCAGAGCTGTGTGTGTGTGTGTGTGTGTGTGTGTGTGTGTGTGTGTGTGTATGTGTGTGTGTGTGTTGGGGGAGGGGAGTTAGCTTCTGAGAGACAGTCCTAGGCAGAATGAGATTTTGATAGTGTATGACTTTGGATGCATATTCTAAGGAATATGTACAGAGACCAAAAAAAATGTTTATCAGGTAAGGAATAAAATTTCAATTTTAACATTTTAGGAATTTTTAAATTTTGGGGAATAAAATTTTAGAAAAAGTGATTCAAAGAAAGCTGTTACCATCAAGGCTGACTGCTTTATTAAGACCATGTGAACCACTGGGAAAAGCATTGGACCCAGCTATTTCAGGAGACCCCAGTTCCTGCTTCAACTCTGTATGTCTTTGTATCAATTATAACTTTTCTGAGCTTGTTCACTGGGGATAGCAACCCCTAACTGACAGTTCTACAGTGAGAGTAAAATGAGATCATAGATGGTAAGTGCATTTTAAAAGCAAAACACTTTCTAAAGAAGTTGGATGGTTAGGGCTACAGTGTGGAATGGGAATCTGTAAACAGGATTGGGATGTGACATTGAGGAGCCTCATCCAAACTAATATCATACTGCTGAGTATTTCATAGATCAAGGTTCCTGAGAGTATGTGGAGGAGATACATAAAGGCTCTGACTTTGGGAACAGACTGAGATTAGCCTAAAAGATCTCTGGGGACAGTGAGTTGAGGGAAGCTGTGAATGAGGCTCTGGAGGGTCATGAATTCTTACAGTTAAATAGTTAGGGCTAGCATTAACTGTAGCCATTAGCATCAAGGTCCTTGCTTTCACAGTTATAACTATTTCCACTCTAATTCTTTCATACATGGACAATCCAGAAATCACTAATTCAAATTCTCCTCAAAGCTTGAGGAAGAATTTCCAAGGATGTCTATTAGCTGAACTCTATTCATAAATGGTGACTCACTGAAAATAGGTACTATTGAAAGCTTTAGTGCTTCAGTGGGTTCTCCTGTTTGCCTATAATGACTAAATCCATTTCCCTGCTCATCCCACTCAACAACTCCAGGACCAGAACCAGTGCTCACCTTTCCATAGAAACTTGCCTATCCATGGTATATGAGTGTCAAAGGGAAAATTCTCTCCTTACCTGCTGACCTCTCTCTAGTACCAAGAGGTAGATGACAATAAATGGGATGGCTTAACAATTAAAAAACTCACCCCTTATACCATTTTCCCCCAGGGGAAAAGAAAGGGCTCCATATGGGACATTGCATACACATAGCTGGCTGGCCTTTTGTTATCTGTCTCTCTGTGCATTGGCCTCGGGTTAGGCAGACAAAAATGCTAGTGACTGGAGGATAAAGGAAAGAGAAGAAAGAAAGAAATTGTTTTCATTCTGTCTAGAGTAGGGGTCGGCAACGTATGGCTCTCGAGCCATATCTGGCTCTTTTGAGGGCCAGATATGTCTCTTTCTGCAGGAACCAGAAAGTCAATTTTTTTTTCAGGTGCTGTTACGGGAGCACGCACTATGAGCACTGTACGGCTCTCATGAAATTACATTTTTAAAAATGTGGCGTTTATGGCTTTCACGGCCAAAAAGGTTGCCAACCCCTGGTCTAAGAGATCAGTCTTTGGAACCAAATTCCTTTCCTATTTCTTCCCCTGCAAACAAAGGATGCATTGGTTGGGAACCCCCCCCCCCCCCCCCCCCAAGGCATGAAATTTGCAGGTGAGGGCTTCACATATATGGAATGGGATTTTTGGTTAAGAGATGACATGATGAGAAGATGCTATCTTCTCCTGTCTCTTTTCCTAGGCCCAGAGTGCCATGACAGCCCAAGTGTGCATCTGCATCTGGTTGGTCTGGGCCTCAGTGTTGGACCTCATCCATGGACAAGGACCCAGCCCAGGTAAGTATTAGAATCATAGAATCAGACTATACTAGAATCATAGAATCTCAGTACTGGAAAGAACCTTAGAAGGCATCTAGGTGAACTTTCTTCTCTTGAAGTAATTGCTTATGCACTTTGACAGGTAGTTGGTTGTCTAGACTTTGCTTGAAAACTTCTGGTGCAGGGAGCTCAGCACATTTCAAAGCAGTTCTGATAGATGGCTGTTAGCTCTTGCTATTAAAAAAGTTCTTCATATTGAGCCAAAATTTGTCTTCCTATGATTTCCATCTATCAGTCTCATTGTTGCCTCTTGAAACCAAATGAGGCAAATTCTTTTTCTCTGCTTTAGAAGATGTGCTTTTTTTTGGTCTGGAGTTAGATTATGAAGGTAAAAACGTTGAGCCTCTGGGTTACCTCAATCATGTGGAAGAGACCTTAGAAGTATTTTAAGTCTAGCTCCTTCAATTTATAGATGACAAAGCTAAAACCCAGAGTTGGGGAATAAAATCACTTGTCCAAGGTCACACATATTATAAGTATCAGAGGTGAGTTTCAGATCTAGGACTCTAAATTCAGTACTTTTTCTACTGCATCATCATCCCTGCCACCCTGTTCAGTAAGGAATTAGCAAAAACATTCAGTTGGACCTAACCCTGATCCGAGACACTGTTGACTATACATTTTCAGGGCCAGTGGAGTAGATACAGGTCCAGGATTGGATTCTGTGATAAATGTCAAATAATCAGGACAGCCTCATTTTCATGGGCAGCCTTCACTTCAGTACGTTTGGAATGGGGATGAGAGAATTGAGTTTTCACTGAAGTTGTTGTCTCCAGAGGCAGCGCATGGATGAATCCATGCATAATGTTTGCTTTATGAGCAGAACTTGTCTGCCTGCTCACAAGCCTGGGATCTGTCTGTCTGCCTAGGAACAGCTCTAGGGTTGGCTGCTGACTTCAGCCCAATCTACACAACAGTGCTAGTTAAATTGGGTGTAGAGTTTAATTTTATCCAACATCAAAGAGCCAGGATTGGATTTTCCAGCTGCAAGATTCAAAATGGAAATTTAAACTGAGGATGAGGAAGGATGATTAAAATCACTAACACCACCGAGGAATATAGTATTGCCCAGGAGAAGGAGAATATTGAGGGAAATTTGATCCCATGCAAGTTGCATTTATCAAACATTTGTGATAAACCTGACCTTAGGTGCAGCACAATTTGGGAGCTAGAGCTATACAATTGAAACTATCTTTATCTGATTTGATTTGAACATTTTGCTGTGAACTTAAACAGCAATGAATATTTCAATATGCAAATAAGTACAAAAAGAGGATTGTATAGGAAATAGCAAGCTTCTATTATGTACAATTTGTTTTTTAATAGAATATATGTGAAATTTAACACATCAGTAAAAATTGCCTTTTTTGTGACATCTTTGAGGAATTTTTTTCTTCTCTCCCTCCTCTCCTCTCTTCCCTTCTTCCTTTTTTTCTTATTATTGCATCTTTATTGCTACCCACTCCTCCCAAAACTGAAACTCTCTGTAACAAATATGTATAGGCTAGAAAGATAAGTCAACACACCGACCATGTTTGATGGGGTATATATCATTCTGCACCTCTACTTCACCACCTCTCTGATGAGAGATGGGAGGCATGCTTCATCATTAAGCTTCTGAAGTCATGATTAGTCACTGAATTGATCACTCTTTCAAAGCTACTTTACATTATTATGATCATTGTTTCAAGTGTCCTTCTGGTTCCACTCATTTCATTTGGCATAAGTTCATACAAGTCTCCCCAAGTTTCTTTGAATATTTTTATGGCACAAATAATATTTCATTTCATTTATATATGGCAATTTTATGACATTTCTACTTAGTCTCTTTTCTTTAGTAAAGAGAAATCCCTAAGTGAGAAATCATTGAATAAAATATAATGTTTTTCCATAGCAATGATAAAGGATCATTAACCCCATTTTATAGGGAAGGAAATTGAAACCTAGAGTTGAGTACTTTATGTAAGATCACACAGTTTGTAAAAGTAGAAAAATGGGGAACCAAATCTAATCTTTCTAATTTGAGGTTCAATAAAATTTCCCTTATGCCATATTTCCTTTTCAAGCTTCTGGTTGAGGCAGGCTTTGATTCTAAGCCTAGAAGGTCACACCAGATCCTCTTCTAGATGGTGTCACCAGGCTGGGGAATAGGGGTGGGGCAAGGAACAGAAGATCTTTTTAAAGAGATGAGACCCATGTGCCCTGAGTACACAACTGGCCCTTTCAAAGTCTCCACCTCAAATTCTTTTTTTGAGGAAATTCTTTCTTTTTAATTTGAGAGCTCCTAGGGAGAAGATCACATCCTGAGGAGAGAGAGTTCTCAGCTGTGAATCCCTTCATTGTCTCTTTCTCCTGCTTCTCTTCCTCTTATGGCTTTCCTCTTCAGTACTCTCTCCCTTACATATCTATTTTCAGAGCAGTGAGAAGAAGCCCAGCTCTGTTCCCGGGTCAGAGAAGTCTAGGGAGCTAATGAATTTCATCCTTGTTTTCCCAAATAGCTAACCATATAGCACAAGGCTTCAAGGAGTTCTGGAATGAAGGGTTAACATAGTTATCCTGCTAAAAACAAAGATATTGACATGTCCTTAACTTTCCCTTCCAGGGATGACCTGTAAAACTGGCAATGTCCCCAAGAGGCCAGATCCTGAACCTGAATATTCAGGGTCTTGGGCATTGCTGTTCTCTCTTCTCTTAGGCGGGAACCGCACAGAGCAGTTTTCCCCAATTCATGCTAGGTTCATGGAAATTCATAGGAAGACTCAGTCATGAGGACCTGAACCTTACCTTGAATTTTACATAGGGAGAATGGACAAGGAGTGGGAAAAGAAAATGAGCTTTCCTTTTGGATTTCATATTCCATCTTGCTCCCCTGCATCTGGAGTCTATTATTCATTGTTTGTGAATTATTCATCTAGGGAGTATTTCTTCACATTTTCTTTTAAAAATAGATTTTATTGATATTTCTTGTTCTCATATCACCCACATTTCCCACTTTATCCCTCTCTTTCTCTTCTTCCCCTTCTGAAAGAGCCATCACTTGAAATCTGGTGATTGTTCTTCTTCATTTACATTGTTGAAGTCTGTGTATATTTTCCTTGTCTTATTTATTTCACTTTGCCTCAGTTCATATAGCCTTTCCATATCTTTCTGATTTACCATGTTTGTAATTTTCAATGACATCTGCTTAGTTTTCTGGTTTTAACTACCACAAAAGTGCTGCTATTAGCATTTTATGATATATGAAGACTCTTTTTTTCAGTCATTGACATTTTTTATATATATCCCTACCAGTGGAATCCCTGAGTGAAAGCTATGTTTTAGTTACTTTATTTGAATAATTCCTAATTTCTTTCCAGAATAGTTGTAACAATTTACACAACTACTAAAAATGTATTATACTGTAATATAGTATGCCTGTCTTTCCACAGCCCCTCCATCAATGACAATTTCCATTTTCTGTCATCTTTACCAATTTTTCAACTATAAAGTAAAGCCTAAGGTGTTTTGATTTGTATTTCTCTTCTGATTAGTGACTAAAATTATTAATACTTTGCAATTTTTATTTTGAAAACTGTTAGTTTATATACTTCTACCACTTCCTTGTTGGGAGGTGACTTTTGGATTTATACATTTCTGTCAGTAGTATATATATCTTGGATCTAGAACCTCTAACAAATATTTTTGACTCAAAGATTTTTCTTCCCAGTCAATTGCTTGCCTTCTTATTTTAGATGAATTAATTTTGTTTGTGTAAAACATTTCAATTTCACATAATCAAAATGATCTATTTTATCTTTTTTTATCCTCTATTCTTTATTTAAGAATTAACCTTTACCCATACCTAATAAATTTCCAACTATGAGATAGTTCTCTTCCCTTCACATTATATGCTTATCTTTTTCACTTTCCAGGCAATGGAAGTTCAAAAGATCATAAGACTTAGAATTGGAAGTAATTTTTGAGTTCATCTAGTATGATTTAATTTAACTGATGAGGAAACTAAGGCTTTGAAATATTAGATGATTGACTAACATGGAAATAATGTTTTGTATGTCTGCACATGTATAATCTATATAAAATTGCTTGCCATCTCAGGGAGGAGGAAGTAGACAGAGGAAGAAAATTTGAAATTAAAAATAAAAAACAAATATTAAAAAAATTTCATGTAATTAGAAAAAATAGATTATTAGAAATATTAACTGACTATCCCCAAATTGTTAAAAATAGAGCAAAGATTCCTCTCATTTTAAATCCTATATTATTTTCACTCTATTCTAGGAAGGAAATTATAATAAATAACTATTCACTGAGGTTATATTATATGCTAAATCCTATGGTTGGCCCATAGGATATTCAAGAGGACTAATATCCTTTGTCCCCAGGGAGTTCAAAATCTAACTAGGGAGATGATATTCAGAAACAATTAGAAAATGCATTTGGATAGCATATTACTAAGTGGTTGTTTTATGTTTTATTTTGTCAGCCACAGTGGTAACCATGGAATATTGAAAGGCCCCCACCTTGTTGTGTAATTCTCTATGGCAATTCATGGCAAGGACATAGATAAGAGGCACGCTGGAAGAGAAGTTATAGATGGGCGATGATATTCCCTGGTGGAGGGAGTGCCAACACTGATAAGCTAATGGATCCATCAAAGTACTAATGTTTATAACTAAGTGTTCAATCACATAGTGCTGACTGAAAATGCTCTAGGACTAAGAGAAGGGGTTTTCTGTGGGGGGTTGGAATAGAGCAAGGAAAGTGGGTCTTGAGTTGGGCTTTAAAGGATGAGTAGAATTTAAGTAAATCTAGGGCAAAGGAAAAAAATAAACTAGAGCAACAATTTGAGCAAAGCATTGAACAGTTTGAGCATTGATAAGGATAAGATGGTGGAGATTAAGAGCTGGGGTGGATGTAAGAGAATTTAAGAGAACACCCAGTCCCTGTTCAGGTTTAAAGGTTTTACCCTGTACAGGTTAGAGAAAACTAAGGTCCACAGCAGTTAAGTGACTTGTGTAATGTTACTCAGACCTTATATCTACCAGTTCAATACTCTCACCCTTTGTTGCTGTTTAATCACATCAGTCCTGTTTGACTATTTATGATCCCATTTAGGGCTTTTCTTGGCAAAGATACTGGAGTGGTTTGCCATTTTCTTCTGCAGCTCATTTTACAGATGAGGAAACTGAGGCAAAGAGTGTTAAGCAACTTTCTCAGGGTCACACAGCTAGTAAGTTTCTGAGGCCAGATTTAAACTTAGGGAGATGGATCTTCCTGAATCCAGACCTGACACTCTATCCACTGGACCACCTAGCTGTCATTCCCCACCATCTGTTCTTTACTTCCTTCCAAACTAAGACTTTCTACATGAAGCCTTTCCTGATTTTCCAAATGACTAGTGTTCTCCCTTCCCAAACTTCCTTGGATTTATTTTGGGTAAATTTTATTCTGTGTAAGCTTCTTTCTGTGAATATTCTCTCCCCTAATAAGGGGAGCTAATTGATGTCACAGATGCCTCCATTTTTAGCATCTAGCACAGTTCCTGGCTCATAGTAGGCCCTTAAATACTTATTGCTTGATTGATCATGGAAATGGAGGAAGGGAATTGCCTTTGAGCAAATTTTCCACATTAGGATGTTGTAAGAAGTCAGAGTAGAGAATTATAGGTAGATGACATTTTACAATGTCAGTCAGAGAGAATTGGAGGCAAATTTCCATTCTCTTGCACTCTTTCATTACTCCATGAACTCAGACCAAAAGGAGTTTGATTTAGGGCTATTTTTTAAATTTAAATTTAAAATTTGAATTTTTTTGCCTAGTTACATGCTTCATGTTCTTTCCCTCTCCCTCAAACCCCCTCCCCTCTTAGCCAATGCACAATTCCCCTGGGTTGTTACATGAATCATTGATTAAGACCTAATACCATATTATTGATAGTTGGACTAGAGATATCATTTAGCGTCTTCATCCTGAATAATGTCCCCATCAGCCCATGTGTTCAAGCAGTTGTTTTTCCTCTGTGTTTCTCCTCCCACAGTTCTTCCTCTGAATGTGGCTAGTTTTCTTTCTCATAAGTCCCTCAGCCTTGCTCTGGATCCTTGCATTGCTGCTAGTACAGAAGTCCGTTATGTTCGATTGTACCACATTGTATCAGTCTCTGTGTACAATGTTCTTCTGGCTCTGCTCCTTTCACTCTGCATCAATTTCTGGAGGTCATTCCAGTTCTTTATTCCTTTGAGCACAATAGTATTCCATCACCAGCATATATCACAATTTGTTCAGCCATTCCCCAATCAAAGGACATTCCCTCATTTTCCATTTTTTTTGCCACCACAAAGAGCGTGGCTATAAATATGTTTGTACAATTCTTTTTCCTTATTATCTCTTTGGAGTATAATCCAGCAATGCTATGGCTGGATCAAAAGGCAGATAGTCTTTTAAAGCCCTTTGGACATAGTTCCAAATTGCCATCCAAAATGGTTGGATCAATTCACAACTCCACCAGCAATGCATTAATGTCCCAATTTTGCCACATCCCCTCCAACATTCATTACTCTCCCCTGTTGTCATTTTAGCCAATCTTCTAGGTGTGAGGTGGTACCTCAGAGTTGTTTTGATTTGCATTTCTCTAATATTAGAGATTTAGAACACTTTCTCATGTGTTTGTTGATAGTTTTTATTTCTTTATCTGAAAATTGCCTTTTCATGTCCCTTGTAGGGCTATTTGTTAATCTATATTGTCAGTCATTTTTCTCCTCCCATGCCCTCATCCTTATTAATGCAGAGAGATAATGGAGATTTCTATGGTGGCTTAAAAGAACTTAATTCAACAGACTTTTTTTTTTAGTACCTACTATGTGCAGGGCATTGTACCTGTCCTTAAAGTGGGCCTGAGAGAAAGCTTGATTGATTAGAAAGAGAACTGTAAGTAAGCTCTAAAGTTACGTGTTCTTTAAAATATTCTAGGCTAATCCTTTCATTTTTTTAAACCCTTACCTTCTGTCTTAGAATCAAGACTATATATTGGTTACAAGACAGAAGAGCTATATGAATTAGACAATAGGGGTTAAGTGACTTGTCCAGGGTCACACAGCTGAGAGGTGACTAAGGCCAGATTTGAACCCAGGGCCTTCTATCTCCAGGCCTGGCACTCCATCCACTAAGCCATCTAGCTGTCCCCCAATCCTTTCATATTATAAATAAGGAAATTGAGGTCTAAAACACACCACCTAGATAATAAATATTCAGAGGTGGGATTCAAAACCAGGTCTACTGAGTACAAAGCCAGTTCTTTTCCCACCTCACCTCTTCTGTTGCACCTTGATGCTTTCATCAGCATTTTCTTGCCTCTGTGTTGTATCTATGTGCCCGTGCTAGAAAATCCACATCTGTGGTCTGCCTGAGGGCCCCAGGACTAGGACAAACAGCCAGCTGCTGTCTCAGCTCTTCCTGTCATAAGTAATTCTTCATGCTCTGCCAGGCTTGGAGCTTCTCTGCAGCTGGCCTGAACGCGCTCCCTTGGGGGGAAATTTACTCCAGCAACTGGAAGTGGTGCCCCTCAGGATGTCCATACCCCAGGTTTCCCATTTCATCTCTCACATTCAAGGGCCATTTCCAACCATCGATGTAGTTATGGATTTATATGTTGCTTTGTGGGTCATTTTCTGTGTGAGTCTGCCTGCTTCTTCTGCCTGGGGGTCTGTGATAGTAAGGGTGAGTCTCTATCCTACCTCCATCTGATGCCACCCCTCCCCTGCACACCCATAGAGCTTCTGAGAGAAGAGCTATTTCCCCACCCTGAGATTTATGGTTTCTAAACATTTCAGAGCAGCGCCTTGCTTTTGGACCTCCTTCAAAAATTGTCAAGCTCTATCTTTTAATAAAAGAAATTTCAAAAATAATTTTCTTAGATACTATTTTACTCAAATAAAATTAAGAATTTATTATAATGTTTATAACAAGTTTTCAACATATAATTAAAATGATAATCTACATAGCTATAATTTATTGATAATTAATTTATAATGCTCACATTTATAACAAAAAATAAGCACAATCATATTATTAGTGTGATGATTGTACTTGTTTTTCAGTCCAAAGTTTCTTGAACCATGATGTCTTTGATGATGTTGTTACTTTTCTTTTAACTACTAATCTAGAAAATTATTTTGTCTTTATAATACTTAGACTAGAAAAATCTACTTAATGCTAACAGAATATTGCAAGCAATATACAGTATCACTTAATTTGACAAACTATAGAACCCTTTATTCGCTCATAGCCCAAACCTAACATTTTCTGTCTTAAAAGCTTGTTTCAGCATACTATCCAAGTTTTTTTTAATGTAAATTTTTTTAAACATTTATTAATAATCATTTTTAACATGGTTACCTGATTCATGCTCCTACTTTCCCCTTCACCCCCTGCACTCCCCCCACCCATGGCCAATGCACATTTCCACTGGTTTTGTCATGTGTCCTTGATCAAGACCAATTTCCAAATCGTTGGTAGTTGCATTGGTGTGGTAATTTCGAGTCCACATCCCCAATCATGTCCACCCCGACCCATACGTTCAAGCAGTTGCTTTTCTTATGTGTTTCCTCTACTGCAGTCCTTCCTCTGAATGTGGGTAGTTTTCTTTACCATAAATCCCTCAGAGCTGTCCTGGGTCATTGCATTGTTGCTGGTACAGAAGTCCATTACATTCTCTTTTACCACAGTATATCAGTCTCTGTGTACAATGTTCTTCTGGCTCTGCTCCTTTCGCTCTGCATCAGTTCCTGGAGGTCTCTCCAGTTCTCCTGGAACTTCTCCAGTTTGTTATTCCTTTTAGCACAATAGTATTCCATCACCAGCATATACCACAGTTTGTTCAGCCATTCCCCAATTGAAGGACATACCCTCCTTTTCCAGTTTGTTGCCACCACAAAAAGCGCAGCTATAAATATTTTCGTACAAGTCTGTTTATCTATGATCTCTTTGGGGTACAAACCCAGCAATGGTATGGCTGGATCAAAGGGCAGGCATTCTTTTATAGCCCCTTGAGCATGATTCCAAATTGCCAGCCAGAATGGCTGGATCAATTCACAACTCCACCAGCAATGCATTAATGTCTCAATTTTGTCACATCCCCTCCAACATTCATTACTCTCCCCTTCTTTCATTTTAGCCAATCTGCTGGGTGTGAGGTGATACCTCAGAGTTGTTTTGATTTGCATTTCTCTAATTATTAGAGATTTGGAACACTTTCTGATGTACTTATTGATACTTTGGATTTCTTTACCTGAAAATTGCCTATTCATGTCTCTTGCCCATTTATCAATTGGGGAATGGCTTGATTTTTTATACAATTGCTTTAACTCCTTGTAAATTTGAGTAATTAGACCCCTGTCCGAGTTTTTCGTTATAAAGGTTTTTTCCCAATTTGTTGTTTCCCTCCTGATTTTGACTACATACTATCCAAGTTTTAAAGGAAATATTCATTTGCATTAGTAAAAAGCATTTTCTCTTTGGGAGTTCTACATACCAGTGAAATCATAGGTGTATTTCCCTTAAAAATAGATCTTTAATCATATTTCTTTTTTTTTAAAACCTTTCCTTATCTCTTAGAATCAATACTAAGTATTGGTTCCAAGTCAGAAGAATGGTAAGGGTCAGGTAATTGGGGGGGTGGGGTAAGAGACCTGTTCGGGTCAGACAACTAGGGAATATCTGAGGCCAGAATTGAACACAAGACCTCCCATATTCAGGTCTGGGGCTCTATCTACAAATCCACCTAGCTACCCCTTTCAGTCATATTTCTTTAAATACACCATTGTTTATGAAGCATTCAATATTCAAATTTTATAAAGTTTCAATTTTTAAACTAGCACTTGTGTTTGTTCTGATATTTATCAAGCTCCTTCAGTAGAGTTTAATATAATTCTTCCACATTATATCATCTTCACTAAAAATTCTGTTGATTATATTGAAATTTTCCATTTTGGAAAATTCATTTTTGGAATAAAAATGAAAAATTCAGTTCCACTTTTGAAATTGAAAATTCTTTCAATTATATTGAAATATATATAGCATACAGAAGCAGCTAGGTAGCACAGTGGATAGAGCCCCAGGACTGGAATCATATGACCTTGGGCAAGTCACTTAACCCTGATTGCCTAGCCCTTACCACTCTTCTGTCTTAGAATTTATACTTGAATAGAAGATAAAGATTAAATACATAAATCATACATATGTAATCAAATGATTGCTCATTCTATCTGGTTTCAACTCCCAACGAACAAGATACTCTTCCTTGGATAAGCTAAGACTTCTAATCTCATCACTGTGCAGCTTCCTCAAGCCTGGGTACTACCTCCCTCAATCTCCTCTCCTCTCTGACTGGAGAGCTAGAGGGTAGAGTACCAGTCTCCTGCAAAAGCCTCCTTTCATAGAGGGTGGAAACTGGACTTTCAACTCACTCCACTTTGTATCTACTGCTACAACTGATTTAAATTTCCTGGAACAAGATGCCTTCACCATATACTCCTTGGCTTTCCCTCCCTATATCTCGCTCTCTTGCTTCCATTTTTTGTTATTATCTTCCTCAGTAAACTGTTGTTTTCCTCAATAAACCTCAATAAGTCCCTTGAGGTCAGATACTGTCTTTTAAAATTTTGTACTCCTAGGCTAGGCACAATACCTGGAATATAGCAAGTACTTAATAAATGTTTTTTAAATTGAAACAAAATCTTTAAATCTGTTGTTTTGTCCACTTACAATGCAAAATAGGAAGGTTTTGGTTTGTCAAGTGTGAACAATTCTCCAGTCTACTATATTATTAGTAAGTAAAACCATTCAAAGCTGCTTTGCAAATGATTTACCAAGCATCATCCCTACTTGCTTTATGTAGTGCCAACATTTCTCCTATCAACTGAGACTTTCTACACTTAGCAATTCTACAAGCGACTTTATAAGAAGTAAGAAATCTTTTGATGTCACAGACATTTAAAATTTTGTTTTTGGTTATCAAAAGCTTGGAATTTTCTTTCAGAAGAAAATTATCTCATCTTGCCAATACAGTCTGCATGCACATTTTCAAGAGACTTCCAATTATTAGGTTTCATGCTATCTGCAGCTGAAATATTTATACAAAGCAAACACAGCAGTCTTTCCACTTGATCAATAGCAGTAAATGTGAATGCCAATGAAAGTATGAATAAAAATAATGAAAAAGAATTTATTAAGTTCCTGCTATGGGCAAAGGTTTATGCTAAGCACAGGGGATGCAGATACAAAAGTGTTACTCTCCTTACTCTCTGGGAGTTTACATTCTAATGTTGTTCAATAATTTCCCTTGTGTCTGGACTCCTCATGTCCCCATCTGGGGTTTTCTTGGCAAAGATCCTGGAGTGGTTTGCATTTCCCTTTCCAACTCATTTTAGGAAACTGAGACCAACAAAGTTAAGTGAGTTTCCCAAGGTCATGTAGCTAGTAAGTATCTGAGGTCCAATTTGAACTCATGAAGATGAGTCTTTCTGAGGCTAGTCCTGGTGTGCTGTCCACTGTGCCATCTAGCTGCCCCTTTCATTCTAATAGGGGAACGGAAGGAAGAAACAACACAAATAGGGGGATTGTGACCAGAAACAAGTGTTTGCACCTGAGAATTCATAGGGATTTGACTCACAGTAGAGTCCAAAGAGAGTTATTTGATCTGCCATTTCTTGCGACAATGACTGTGTTGGTGTAATCTAGTGCCCAGAGGAAAGGTGGAGGTAAGTAAAGATAAGAATATGGCCTTGGTAGAATGTAAATCAAGGCTGGCACTGGTTAAATAGAGTGGATCATGTGAGTGTGGGTTTACATACTCACTAGAAAGGACATTGGATCAGGCTCTGAAGTAGGAGCCTAAAATTGAGGGGATTAAATCACTCAGGTATCCAGAGAGTCTGTAGTATAGACTCTAGAGGATGATATGACTGGGAATGTGGCAATAATATGACTGGGATGGAATGAGAAATACAGTGGATAATATTTTCTGGACTTCGGGCTTTTTAACTTGTTTCTATATTTTCATTACTTAAACTTGGCTTTCACTACTTTTAAACTTTCTATGGGATTTTCTTTTTAAACCAATGAAATGTTTATCAGTTCCTAAGAGGTACAGTTTTATATCAAAAAAATTAGAAACAAAAATTTAAGGCTATAAAATTTTAATTTTTTTGAAAAATGTGAAATGATTAGCAATAACTTTTCAAGTAACATCCATTTTGAAAAATTTCAGGATTGGTAAAATGAGTAATATGAAAAATGTTTTATATGATTGCACATGTAAAATATATGTAAGTTTGCTTGCCATCTTAGGGAGAGAGGTGGTAGGAAGGATTAAAGGTAAGGGAGTAGGAGGCAGGGAGAGAACTTGGAACTCAAATTTTAAAAAAAAATGATAGTTGAGTGTCAGGGTTGGTGGAGATTGACATATTGTGCTTATCAAAATGAGTGGCATTGAGAAATATAACAAGTATAAAAGTACTTTTAACCTCCACAAAAAGATTCTTTAATTTGGAATTTATACATTTCACTTTCAAATGTAGCAAACATCAGGACAATACAACTCACCTGTGCCGTGAACTGACTCTACTTAATGATGGTAGCTGATGGAACCTTTCTTGAGATTAAGTACATCTCACACTTACTCAGATTTGATTTCATTTGTGCATACCATAGCAAATAACTATCCATCAGTCATTCATTAACCACTTATTCAGCACTTAGTACATGTCAGGCACTGTACTAAGAGCTAGAGATATAAAGAAAGGCAAAAGAAACTCCCTGCCATCAAGGAGCTCACAGGCTAATTGCTGTATTGCTTTCATTGTCAGAATGAATTCATTATGTTAGTCTCAGTCTTGACTTCAATTTGAATTTTGTTTCCATTGAAGAATGGAGATGAATTCATGTAAGGAATTGTATTCAAGAATATCCAATAATTTGTCCATTGCTTCTGGGGAAACCATGCCCTCTCCCCAATTTGGAAGAATTTCCCACAGTTTGGAAAACTTTCTCTGACCAGAGTTACTTGAATACAGTCTCATCATCTCTTCAGGGACTCTGACTTCTCTTACAGGGACTAGTCGACTAAGACTGACTGTGTTGTCTGAAGACCGACTCCAGATGAAGTGGAAGGAATCAGAAGGAAATACCAATGGCTACAAAGTCCAAGTAAAGCCCATGGCAGGTAGTAAAAGGCATAGTGGAAGTGGGTATGTCTGGGGATACAAGGCTAGGCAAGAGAATGGGCCTGTACTGAATTACACAGAACTTCCTCCTTGCCCTTCTTGGGTGGGAGGAAGTCTGGAGTTCAAATATCTATTGTCCTCAGGGCTGAGAAATTGGCTAGTGTTCCAAACTGCATTTATTTTTTACACTGTTTTAAGATTAAATTCATTCCTTCATTTTCATTCAGCAAATTGTGTTTTCAGTAGTACGGGCAAAGCCCTGGGCTTGGTGCTGAGTGAGATAAAAAGATGCTTAAAGCAGTCTTTGTCCTCAAGGATCTCATAGTTTTAAATATACTAAAGGTGATCCTGGATATAATATGATAAAGATGCTTAACAATATTTGCACTAGAGGCACTTAGTAAATGTTTATTGAGGTGAGTTTTTGTAAGACTTTAGAAGAATCTGTATTCTTAATATTGGAAAAGTCCTCAGAAGTCATCTAGTCAATGAATTCCCCCTGAGAAGTGAAGGCTTCATAGAGGATGTGCCATCTATACTTGAATTATGGGCAGGACTTAAATAGGTAAAGATGTTGGATGAAGACATTCAAGTCTGGGCAAAGAATATGGAAGACACAAAACCAGAAAAGCACAGGTATGATCAGAGAATGAACATGAAGCCATCTGAGTTAGCTAGAGCACAGAGTACATGAGAGGGAGTAATCTACACCTAATCAACAACTAATCAAAAGCCTATGATAACTTCTCTATATCCCTCATCTAACCATTTAGAAATGTGCCTAGTGACAAAGAGGACTTGTGAGTCCTATGAGTATTCCCTTTCTGTTCCTATTCAGAAGGATGTAGCAGGGAAATACAAGACCTGAATGTGTTTTAAGTAGGAACCTCCCACCCCTGGATAACTAAGCAATGTGTTCCCACTCCATCCAAGATGCAGTACTTTACTATGACTATTGTTTTTCCCTAAGGAGACTCAGAGCAGGAAGTAATGCTGACTACCAAGACACCTAAAGTCACAGTGGTTGGACTGAGCCCCACCAAGGAATACACACTCCAAATATTTGCACTCAGTGGTTCCCGTGACACTCTGCTGGCCAGGCGGAGATTTGTGAGTAAGTTGTTCCTGCTGAGTGATACTGCCAGTGTCCTCTCCTGAGACTTTCTTTTAGTAACTCAGCCTCAAAAATTAGCATAGACCCCAAAGAACCCTGGAAATGGACCAAAAAGCAGAATGAATTTAGTAAGATAGTCTGTACTATGAGAGCCAGCATGATCTGTAGAAGAATGTAATGGAAAGAACCTTTGAACTGGAAATTAGTAGACCTCAGTTCTATTATTAGCTCTGTGTAGACCTGTGAATTGTTGTGTGACTTTAGATATTATTCCCTTTCTATAGTCCTCATTTCCCCATTAATGGAATGATGACTTTAGACTAGATGGTCTCTAAGGCCCCTTCCATTGCTAAAGTCTTGTGTTACCTTTTGAAAGTCTGCCTTTTCTTATGTGAGGTTTTCTTAGAACTCTGAGTATATTTGGTACAAGTAAGCCCTAGTGAGAGGGGAAGCAGGAAGGTGTTGAGGAAAGGTGGCAGAATCCCATGCAATAGACTTATTGCCTCTAAAAAATAACTCTGAGACTATTATCACCATTTTATAGATGAGAAAACTGAGAATCAGAGAGATTAGATAATTGAGCCAAAATCAGCCACAAAGAAAATCTAGGCAGAAGGAATCAGCATCTATAGCTGTTCTTGACTGTCTCCTTGGATTCTATTAACTATGTGACATTGGGTAAGCAATTCCATACCTTTAAGCCTCAAGATTCCTCATCAATAAGATGAAGATAACAGTAAGACTCCTTCCCATATTACTGGAATATTGAATCAGAAGAGACAGTGAATGTGATAGAAATTTTCCTTGTATGCCTGCCACCGGACTTTGGCCCTGGGTAATGTTTCATATTGATTTTAGTTGAGGATTTGAAGAGCATCTCCACAGGCAGAAATAGCCGGAAGCCATCAGGGGAAACTTTGGAGTCCATTCCTTCTTCAGTGGGAAATCATGAATTTGAGCAGGTTCCTGAGCTTGAAGTGGCTTCACCAACTTGGAGTGGAGTCTCTCCCACTTTAGGTAGGTACAGACCCAGGTTTGGACATATTGGTGTATAGTATGGAGTCACTTTATTTGGGGATCTCCAAATTATTTTGGGATGCCAAGATTGCTTATTGGATGAATTCAGTCCACACATAAACTGCAAGTTACTTATGCTATTTATCATCATCATCATCATCATCAGTAGATGACATTTATGTTGTGTTGTATATAGATTATTTAATTCAATTGACCCATTTATGGAGCACTTCTGAATGACTATTCATATGCTAGGGAAGTTGGGGAATACAAAAGTGGAAATGGATGCTCCCTGTATTCATGAATCATACAGTTTAATTGATCTTATGCTCAAAACAAACACCAATTAAATGCTACATAGCTGTAGGAATTTAGAGAAGGAATGGGGTGGTGGTGGAATAAAAATACTTGTAAGAAGATCCAGGAGGCCCAAGACTCCAGTTAGGTCCCACTTAGTCTCCCCTTCTTTACCTCAAATTTCCCTGAGGGTTACTCAGCTGAATTATGGACTCTCCTTAACTCAAACCTACCCCATGTGGAGCAGGGAAAATCAGAGCAGAAGCTACTGAAGACTTCCTGGGGAAGCATCCTTCAAAGTCAGCCCCTGCACCCAGCAACACTTGGGATATGGTCCCTATGAGGACAAAGCTTTTGGGAAGCACATCTAAGAACTGATGGACCCAGAAAGTCAGGGAAGAGAAGGTGGGACTCATTCTCCCAAAGTTTTTGGGCCATATTTTCTCCAGCAGACCAGTGGTTCCCCAAGGTTAAAGAGCTATATTTTGCTATAAATCAGAAAGAAGGTAATTAATTGTATGAAATAATATGGAAATATTAGGAAGGAAAGGAAAGAAGAGACAAGTGCTTGCTATTTCTTAACTTCCTGGTCCTAAGTCACTTCATGGATTTGTTGGATGGGATTGTACCTCCCCCATAATGCCAGGAAGATAGATAAATGATATAGATATACACACAGATGTATATATATATGTATATATAATATATATATACTACAAATGTGCATATCCACACACATGTGTATATAACATATATTGCATTGTGTGTATATGTGTTGCATTATATATGTTATGATATATATATATATATATGTGCATGAGTGTGTTTGGCAGTCAAACAGTGCATTTATTATAAACTAGCATTCATGTACAAGGCACTGTACTAAATGTTGGAGATGCAAAGAAAGTCAAACTACTTTTTTTCAAGGAGCTTAGAATCTAATGGGGAAGACAAAATTCAAACAAGTATTATAGTATATACATATCTACATGTGTTATATGTGTGCAACATTTGCATAATACACAATGCATTCACACACATAATGCATTCACATATGTATACACACATGCATGTATTCATCTCATGAAATAAGAAGTTTCCTAAGGTCTGGGACTATACACACATATGTATATATTAGCAGACCAGCAATTCTCTATGATGAACAAGCTGTATTTTACTACAAATCAGGACAGAATGTAGTTAGATGAAGTATAAACTTCTTTGGGCAGACAAATGCTGTAATTAGTTCTGGATCCTTCTAATATAAGTAGCCTGTGATGTCTGAAAGGAAAGTCTGCACAGGAAAGTTAAAAGAAGCATAGAAGTAGGATAGCCAGTTAGCAGAGAAGATAGAGCACTATGCCTGGAATTGGAAAGACCTGAATTCAAATCTGATGTCAGACACTTCCTAGTTGTGTGACCCTGTGCAAGTCATTTAGTTGTTACTAAGAGAGAAAGGGTTTTTTGGTTTTTTTTTGTTGTTGTTTTTTAAAGCATAGAAGCCCAGTATATAGAATAAAGGAGCTGTCCATGGTTCTATAATTACCCTATTTTTGTAGGCCATATGAGTACAATGGAAAAAGAGCTAGATTTGAGAAAAGGACTTGGTGAGTTTGTCTCAGCTCTGCTACTCACTACTTGTGTGCCTTGGACAAGTCATTTACCTTGGCAGGCCCTCAGTTTTCTCAGTGGTAAAATGAAGAGGTTGGAGCAGATAATCTGTAAAGTCACTTTTAGCTCTAGATAAAGATTTCTTTCATCTATCTAGTTCTGCTTAGCTGTCTCTGCCTCCATCTTCCAAGGTCCCCAGTTCTATTGTGACACCTCCATTCCTGTGGACATAGTATTCCTGGTGGATGGATCCTGGAGTATTGGCCGAAGTAACTTCAGGCTCATCAGAGAATTCCTAGCTAATGTCATCTCTCCTTTTCACATTGCCCAGGATAAAGTCCAAATTGGTAGGTACAAGGTTGTCCTCTTGTTGGTCCTTCACATGTTCTTGGTGGCAGTGGCTATGATTCTCCAACAGTAATAATCTAGGGTTAGTGCATTCAGTGCAGGATGGATTCCTCTAGATTTTGAAATTAAAAATAAAAATAAGTACCAATGACCAGAAATGATGGATAAGTGGAGGTGACAGTTTAATACTTAGGAGTAATATAAAATGTGCTTCAAGCAGTAGCACCCTCCCTCTTTAGCTTTTCTCAGGGAACTCCTGCAGTTTCTTCATTAGCAAGAGGAAGCAGAGAATGACTTGCTTTCTTTTTTCTTTATTAAATTTTTTATTTTAATAACAGATTTCATATAAATTTTCCAAAATCATATGATCCATATTGTCTTCTCCCCTTCTCCCCTCCCCTTCTCGGAGCTGACAAGCAATTCAGTCTGGGTTATACATGTATTATCACACAAAACATATTTTCATATTATTCACTATTGTAAGCAAATAATATTATAGAACCAGAATCCAAAAACATATCCAAATAAACAAATGAAAACAAGTGATATATTTTCATCTGCATTCCTACTCCAACAGTTCTTTCTCTGGAAGTGGATAGCATTTTATTGCCATTAGTAGCAAAATCTATCACATTTGATCATTCCACAATATTGCAGTTACTGTGTACAATGTTCTCCTGGTTCTGCTTATTTCACTCTGCATCAGTTCACATAGGTCTTTCCAGTCCTTTCTGAAATCATCTTGTTCATCATTCCTTATATAGCACAATAGTATTCCATCACCATCATACACCACAATTTGTTCAGCCATTCCTCAATTGAGGGACATCCCTTTAGTATCCAATTCTTTGCCACCACAAAAAGAGCAGGTTTATTTTTATACAAACAGGTCATTTCCCATTTTTAATTCACTTTGGGATACAGACCCAGTAGTGATATTACTGGATCAAAGGGTATATTCATCCTTTTAAAGTCCTTTGGACATAATTCCAAATTACCCTCCAAAATGGTTGGATCAGTTCACAACTCCATCAACAATGCGTTAGTGTCCCAATTTTGCCACATCCCCTCCCACATTTATAATTTCCTTTACTGTCATATTGGCCAATCTGATAGGTGTAAGAAGTTACCTTAGAGTTGTTTTAATTTGCATTTCTCTAATCAAGAGAGATTTAGAACATTTTTATATTATTATTGATAGCTTTGATTTTTTTTATCTGAAAACTGCCTTATTCATATCCTTTGACCATTTATCAATTAGGGAATAACTTGGATTCTTATAAGTTTGACTGAGTTCTTTATATATTTGAGAAATAAGACCTTTACCAGAGAAATTTGTTATAAATTTTTTCCCAGTTTGTTGTTTCCTTTCTAAACTTGGTTGCATTGGTTTTGTTTGTACAAAATGTTTTTTTTTAACCCTTAACTTCTGTGTATTTACTTATAGGCGGAAGAGTGGTAAGGGTAGGCAATGGGGGTCAAGTGACTTGCCCAGGGTCACACAGCTGGGAAGTGTCTGAGGCCGGACCTGAACCTAGGACCTCCCGTCTCTGGGCCTGGCTCTCAATCCACTGAGCTACCTGGCTGCCCCCATGTACAAAATGTTTTAAACTTAATGTAATCAAAATTATTCATTTTACATCTTGTAATGTTCTCTATCTCTTATTTGGTCTTAAATTCTTCCCTTCTCCATAGATCTGACAGGTAAACTATTCTACGTTCACCTAATTTATTTATATCACTCTTTATGTTTGCCATATACCCATTTTGAACTTGTCTTCGTATAGGGTGCAAGATATTGATCTATACCTTTTTGACATATTCTTTTCCAATTTTCCCAGCAGTTTTTGTCAAATAGTGAGTTCTTAACCCAAAAGCTGGAATCTTTAAGTTTATCAAACAGTAGATTGCTGAGGTCATTTACCCCTAGTCTAGTCCCTTCATCCACCCTTCTATTTCTTTGCCAGTACCAGATTGTTTTGATGATCACTACTTTACAGTACAGTTTAAGATCTGGTAGCATGCATTGCTTTCTACATTAGTCTGGTGGATCACATGGCAAAGTGCTGGAGGTTTCATCTTCTTTCTCATAGAACAACCAGGAGTATTTATGAAGGCAAAATGCTATTTCCTGCCTCAATTTATGATATTTTTAACCTGATACATGTGAACTAGTTTTATTAAAAGCATATTGTGATAATTGTTTTAAAATAATTGCTTTCCTTTTTAATTCTACATATTTTACTTCAAACATCTAAAAATATTTTCTTTGAAGGTCTCCATGGGCTTTACCAGGCTACCAAAGGGATCCATGACATAAAACAGGTTAAAAATCCCTGATCTTTAGGAAAACCCTTTAGACTTCATGTTGTTTATAAGTTCTGGACCCAGCTCTGAACCAAGGGAGGTAGAAAATTTCCAGAAATTTTGGATACCAAATTGGAGATATGATCAGTTCATCGATATTGTGCTCCAATAGGATGTTCCATTTGGGAAGAAACTCAGTAAGTTTGCTACAGGAGAGACCTCCAAGAGATGTCCAGGATCAAGAAAAGATTAGCACATTAATGAAGTTGTCCAATGGCAAGGGACTACTTAGGGAAGAAAGTAGCCCCAAGAGGAAGTGATTTTTTTAAGAAATGCATCTCCCTTGTCATTATACAGCCCTCAGTTGCCCACATCTGATCCCCTCCTTTTTTTCCCAGGTTTGTCCCAATATAGTGGAGACCCTCGGACTGAATGGGACCTGAATTCATTCAGCACCAAAGAAGAAGTTCTAGAGGCTATTCGAAATCTCCGTTATAAGGGTGGTAACACCTTCACCGGTAACTTAGCAACATTTCTTTATCACAATGAAGGCTATTTCTTTCCCTTTATTCTTCCTTGCATCCTATTAAATATAATTTCCTAAACACACCTTAACCTAGGCCTCTATCATTTGCAAATATAGGCACTCCAGAGGACATTCATTTTTACCTGTCAGACAAGTTTGTTTGTTTAGAGTATAATATATCTATGTATTGAATCATCCATTAATTTGTAAAAGTCCAAAAGTTGTTTAAGCTGTGTGTATGTGTATGTCCTTATCTCCTCTACTAGACTGAACTGTTCGAAACAGGGGCACCGAGGGTGAGCCAGATATGTTGACCTACAACTGTTCTATTTTATTTGCCCATTTATGACAGGGACCACAACTTTTTCTACTATTCTTTACCTGGAGCATTTATTAAGGGGTTCTCAAAACTGAAAAAATGTTTCAAGACACAGGCCTGACTTCAATTCAATTCAACAAGCATGCATTAAATACTTACTACTTGCAAGCTCTTGTGCTAGACCCTGGGGTGGTAAGGATGAAAAATGGCCCAGCCTCTGCTATCAAGGGGTTTATACTCTAATGTAGGGGGAAAGGCTATATGATGTACACACAAAAATACAGGATATGAAGTAGAATGCCATTGAACCAAAGTGCTCTAGTAAGATTTGAGAAAGGAAGGATCACTTTTAGGTGGAGGGACCAGGAAAGTTCTTAGAGAAAGTGAAGCCTAAGCTGGAACTTGAGGAAAGAGAATACTCTTAATAGGCAAAGATAAGGAGAGAACACATTCCAGGGCTAGAAACCAGTATATATGAGGTAAAGCTGAAAAAGTCAGCTGGAGCCTTACATGCCAAGGTGAGAAGTTTGTGTGTTTTCCTAGAGGCAAGAGGAAAAGATTGCTGTTGTTGTTGATATTGTTCCTGAAGCTGCTGTTGCTGTTGTTGTTTATGATACTGTGTTTGTCAAGTTGAGAAGGGACATCATAAGACCAGTGCCTTAGGAAGATGATTTTGGTATAACTGTGTAAAGGATGGCTTGGCAAGGGGAAATATGAGAGAGAGGAAGTCAATTAGAAAACCATTGTAGGGGCAGCTAAGTGGCTCAGTGAATTGAGAGTCAAGCCTAGACACAGGACATCCTGGGTTCAAATCTGGCTTCAGACACTTCCTAGCTGTGTAACTCCAGTTAGGTCACTTAACCCCACATTGCCTAAGCCGTACTCTTCTGCCTTGGAACCAATATTCAGTATTGATTCTAAGATGGAAGATAAAGGTTAAAAAAAAAGACTATTATAGAAGTCCAGGCAGGAGATAATAAGGGCCTGTGCTAGAGTACAGATTATGTGAGTGGAGAGGAGAGGTCTTATGTGAAAGATACTGTGAGGGGAGAATTGACAAGACTGGCAACTTGATTGATATGGAGAGAGAGGGAAAAGCCAAAGAGGATGCTGTAGTTTCAAGCTAGAGTAACTTTGAAATAGAGATAGGTTTAGAGGAAAAACAAAGAGTTTGTTTTTTACTCATCAAGTGTGAGATGCTGAGAGGACATTCAGATAGAAACCTTTAGTTTAAGTTATCCAATTACCTTTTACCTTTCCCTTGTTAAACACCTTTTATATATCTCCTAAGTGTCAGCCCTGTACTTGGGGGGCCTTCCCAGAACTCAGGTTACTCTTCTGATACTGGCCTAAATAACATCCTCTCCATCCCCAAAACTCACTTTATTATTTCAGCAGCCACTCAGTGATGTAAATTCAGGATTATGGTGAGCAATTAGAACTGAATATACAGATTTGAAAGTTATATGAATAGGAAGGATAATTCAATCTAAGTTAAGTAGCTGAGAAGGAGATAAAAGAGATGATGGCTCAAGCCAGAGTCTCAGAAGACTCTCAGGCTTAGGGAACCCTTAGAAGATGGATTCTGAGTCAGCAGAGGATTTCAAGAAGGATCATTCAGATAGGTAGGGGGAGAAGTGTCTGGGCAGCTGAGGAAAGGGAAAGTATCTAGGAAGAGAGTATAGTTAAAGTCTTTCCAAACATAGAGGTGCCTTCTGTTTCAGCCCTTTGGCAAATATTATTTTTTTGTACATAAACTCTGAGTCTGGGAAAAGAAAGAGGAGGAGCCATAATCCCTGACCATAGGACACACAAAATCAAGTTGGAGAGGTGAGATAAACCTATCAGAACAGTATGTACTATCTGCATGACTGTAGGCAAGTCATTTTAATTTCTCCAAGCCTCTGTTCCTCACCCATAAAATGGAAAAGTCTCCTTTCCAATTTGTTGTCCTATAACCCTAAGAGCAAAACCTTGAAATTTTGATTCTAAGGATTCTAGGAGTTTAGAGAAAGAAGAGATTTTTGTGGGTAGGAACATTCAAGGTTGGCTTCATGGAAGAAGTGGCATTTATATTGGTTTGTGACTTTGCACTATCCTCCTTAAAGGTCTTGCACTGACTCATGTACTGGAGCAGAATCTGAAGCTTGAAGCTGGGTCTCGTTCTGAGGCAGTTAAAGTAGTCGTTCTTCTGACTGACGGCAAGTCCCAGGATGATGCCAGACTTGCTGCTCAAGTTCTGAAAGATGTGGGCATAGACATCTTTGCCATTGGTAAGATACTCCTTAGAATCTGCCCTTGATCCTCCTTTTTGGAGACATTTTCCAATCATCACATTGTGAGAACAGAGTATAGGCTGGATAAAGACCTCTGATATTTTGTGATGATCAGAAAAATAAAGAACGTTAATAATTTAGGGAATACAAAATGCTGAGTATTAACGTTCTTTATTTTTCATTTAAAACCCAAATTCCTGGGTTGTTTTAGAAGTCTGGCCAACTGGCATCAACATTGGGAAGTGGGTGAAGGCTTTCCTCAGACCCTCCTTTCTATCCCAACCAAGACACCCTTTGCCCCATTCAGGAGTCCACTCTCCCTAGCTCTTACCCATTAATATCATCAGGATTTGATCCTAGGAAAATCTGTCATCAGGCACTTCACTGATGCATGAATGACAGTCATTGTGCATCTTAAGTCTTTTCTCTGGTTATCACAAGATAAGGATCTGCCCCAGTGGCTAGCAGATGGAGGAGAAGACTTGATTTTCTCTGAGCTGCCTTTCAGCTTGAAAATACTGTAACCGTGTGGAACAAATTCCATCAATCAGTCAGTTAGTCCAAAAATCAGTCAGTCAGTCAGTCAGTTGGTCAACAAGCATGTTAAGCACTTGCCTATGGGCTAGGAACTATGTCAAGTGCTAGGAATACAAAGAAAGATGGGGAAAGGAGAATTTTTTGTCTCTGAAATCATACCCTGAGGGTGTGCCTGCTTCCCTTACCTTTTTTTTTTTTAAGGTTGCCTGGGTCCAGGGCATACATTTATCAGTGGTGCTCTGACCACGCTTGGCATTCCTGCTTCCAGACTGATCTGAGTGTTGTTTTGAGAAGACACTGATCAGCAATTATCTTAATAAGACAAACAGAGACGCAGCAACCTCTCCCCAGGCGTCTCTGTACACAGTGTAAATCAAATGAAGGTGATTATAGTTATCAGTTGTGGCACAATTTGGCCTCTTGGTGTGACATCCTATTAGTATGACGTGGGTGTGGGGGAGTAGCTGGAGCCTCTGAGGAGCAAGGAATGAGAGAATGTTATTTTTAAAAGAACACTTGGCTCTGTCCATGTTTCACTGTCTTTATTTTAGAGTCTATTTCTGTAGCTCTATTTATCTCTGTCTGTCTCTCTCTGTCTTTTGCCCTCTGTGAGTATCTTTCTCTTTTCACAAACATGAATATGTTGTTTGGGAATGGATATTCCTCCTTTCTCTCCCCAAAAGCAAAAACAGAGAATGTGTGAGTTTTTGGAGAGTAAGGGGTGATATAAAGTACTCTGGCCTCGAGGTCACAAGAATCAGAGTTTTAGTTATGGCTTGGTCTTTGAGCAGAAGAAGATGGTCAAAGCCACCTCTGGAGATTCCTTTCCTGCCCAATGGTACAGTGTAAAGAGTTCTGTTAGCCAGTGTGTAGCTCAGAGGATGTAGGTTAAAATCCTGTCTTTGATTCTTAAATTTGATAGTGGGAGAGTCACTTACTATGTAATGGAAAGTCACTTAATCTCTATTGGCACTCAGTTTCATCCATAAAATGAGGGTTGGATATTGTACTCTTAGATGTCCTTTGAGATATCTCCAGATTCCTATCCATGATCTTCAGTTATCTAGGATTTGGGGCAGGTACAAGAAGTTATGGAGTTCAACCTAGTAAGCAATGAGTTTCCACCACTCTTCTGCTGGCAACCCTGTCCCTCTGATTAACAGTACTAGATGTTGTACCCCTTTCTCTTCTCTGGCAACTGAAGAAAGATAGAGGGTCAGGCACTCAGCTTGAGGTAGCTTAGCTAGGTGTTGCAGGGGATAAGTTCTAGGCCTAGAGTTGGGAAGACCCAAGGTCTCTGGACACTTACTAGCTGTGTGACCTTGGGCAGATCACTTAACTTCTACTTGCCTTGGTTTTCTCAACTGTGAAATGGGGATAATAAAAGCACCTATCTTCCCATTTTGTGGTGAGGATCAAATAAGGTAATATTTGGAAAGTACTTGACACAATTCATAGCACATAATAGGGACTATATAACTATTAGTCATTGTTATTATTTTTGTTAATAATAATTATCTGAGTAAACTCCATGGAGCTCAGTTGTAAGCAAAGGGGAAACAAATATGGTAAAGGGGCAGCTAGATGGTGCAGTGGTTAGAGTGCTAGGCCTGGAGTCAGGAAGAATTCATCCTGGGAGGTCGAATCTGGCATCAGATACATAATAACTGTATTCATCCTGTTTTCTTAATTTCTTCATCTACAAAATGAGCTGGAAAAAGAAATGGCAAACCACTATAATATCTTTGCCAATAAAATTCCAAATGGGGTCATGAAGAATCAATCATGGTTGAAACAACTGAACAACATACAAAAAGTATGGCAGAGTAGAAAGGGTATTGCAACTGAAGCCAAAACACATGGTTTTTAGTCTTAGCTTTGCTAACTTGCCGACTTTGAATAAAGACTCTTTATGTTTTGGAGCCTTGGTTTCCTCATCTGTCAAATGAGGAGATTGGATTCAATTTTTTTGAGCCACCTCTTAGCTTGAATATTCTGTGACTGTGGGATAAGGTCAGTCTATGAATCAGTCTATAGGCAATTATTGAGCACTTACTATGTGCTAGTTAATTATTGAGTACTTACTATGTGCTATCTACTTCACTGGGATATTTTATTTTACTTTATTTTTTATTCAAAAGCTCTTTTTATTTTTTATTTTTCTTTATTTATCTTTTTTACCAATTATATTTAATAACAAATTTCTACATAAGTTTTCCAAATTTATATCATCCAAATTGTCTCCCTCCCTTCCTGCCCTCCTCACCTCCTAGAGCTGGCGATTTGATCTGAGTTATGATGTATTATCAAGTAAAACATATTTCCATATTGTTCATTCTTGCAGGTAAATAATTATATAAAACCAAAACCCAAACAAACAAGTGAAAAATCATATGCTTTCACTGGGATATTAAAAAAAAAAGCAATTAACTGAAGTAAGTCCAAGATTTTTGCTAAGCACTGGGGATACACAGAAAGTCAAAGCATGGCCCTACTCTCAAAAAGCTCACTTCTGTATGTGACTTTGGTCAAGTCACTTAACCAGCCCTTAGTGCTCTTCTTCTATCTTGTAATTGATAATAAGACAGAAAGTAAAAGTTTACAAAGAAAAAAAAGAAACGATAGTTTGTTGTTTGGTTTTATTTGTCACCTCTCCTTTCCAGATTGCCATAAAAATTATTGTACAAGAAAGGTATCAGAGAGGTACACAGCGGAGGGGAGATAACTTGGGAAAAGAAAATTTGGGGGGAATGAGAAAGCCCTATGGAAGGAGCACACCCAACACCTTCACTCCAAGATTTGCTTTTTTTGTGCAGGAGTGAAGAATGCCGATGAGTCTGAGCTGACACACCTGGCATCCCTTCCCCTGGATGTCACAGTTCACAATGTTCTGGATTTCCCTCTCCTTGGCAACCTGACAAGCAGGCTCATCAGGCTCCTCTGTTGGAAGATCCAAGAGAGAAGTCGAAGCAGAGACCCAGGTGAAGGGATACATTTGTAGACATCTCTGCCCCCTTGCCAAGCAGTGACCCTGCCCCCAGCCCGTGGAGATGTAGTATCCACTAGACAGACAGATTGTTTCAATGGGTGATGGAGGGAACCTCTTTTTCTCTCCTTTTCCCCTCCCTTCTTAGCTCCCAGTTCTAGAAATGACCTCCAGAGGGAGCTGAAGGAATTACTAATGGAAAACATTTTAGAGACCTATTTTCCCCCCACGCTCTGTAGGAATACATTGAAGGGAGTTAGCCTGTCTGCTTCTTCTCCCCTACACTTGCCCACAGGTGTCCTGGCTAATAGATCGACCCATCCAAGCCCCACGAACTTGATTGTATCAGAAGTGACAGCCTCAGGATTCCGTCTGGCCTGGACCCCTCCTCTGGAGCCTGCCAGAAAGTACAGGATCGTATACCATCCCTCCAGAGGTGGCACACCCAGGGAGGTAAGAGGAGCCAAGAGACTATGAATAATCAAACTCTGAAAATAATTAAAAAGACCATTCACTAGTGGCAGAATAGTCAAATTCATATTTTGCCTTTTTTTTTTGTCCCTCTGTTTTTGAGGGAGTGGAGGTCTGGGCAAAGGAGACAGCGATTAGGAGGAGAAACTAGTTTGTTTTTTGTTTTGTTTTGCTTTGTTTTGTTTTGTTTTGCTTTTTTGCTTACATTCATTTGATATAGCTAGATCTAGTAGTAAAGTTCCCAGATTTGGGTTTCCTTTGACTGGCCCTAGACCAGCTCCATAGCTGTGAATTTTGTCTTCTGAATCCTATTCTCAAGCAGCTAAGAAGCTTGCCATGAGTTGGATTCTCATGAGTTTTAAGTTTTGATTAATTGAAATTTGTAAAACAGACTAAAAAAATCACAGAACATTAGAATTGGAGGAGTGTTTAGAGATCAATCTAGTTCCAACTCCTCATTTAATAAATGAATAAGTTGTGGCCCAGAGATGTTAGATAACTTCCCCAAGGTCAATGAGTAAGAGGCAGAGCTGGAGCTGGAACCCAAGGGACCCAGTCCACTGTTTTTCAATTATAGCCTGCTGGATGTATGGGAAGCCCTCTCCAGCATCACTGTTGTACTGTGTCAAGGTTGTTCTGTCCTCTCCTCTCTCTCTCTTCCAGGTCACAGTGGAAGGGGCTACTTCATCTGCCCAGCTGCTGAATTTGACCTCCAACACAGAGTACTTGGTCACAGTGTTTCCTGTCTATAAGGATGGTGTTGGAGAGGGGCTCTGGGACATAGTGACTACATGTAGGTCAGGAGTAACTCTGTGGCTAGGTCTTACCTTTAACTTTAAATGAAGTGGAGCCAGGGACCTTTGACTGTTAAGAAACTTGTAGCTTCTTTTCCTGGCTTTGGTGGGGAGATTGATTACAATGTCAGATTTTGTGAGGGAATATCTCTGTTCTAGAAGCCATATGCCTAGGATATTTTTCAGGGGGAAGGGTCTAGGCCTGGGGAGTGGGGGGCTTCAGCTGACTGCTGACTTTCTCTGTGACCTTGGATTAGACATGGCATCTTGCTAAGCTTCAGCTTCCTCACTTAAAACATTATGAATGGTGGTGGACCTCACTTCATACCACATAGAAGATGTAATGGAATGGTGCCAAGAGCACTGGAGTTGGAGTCAGGAGACTTGGGTTCAGATGCTGGCTGTGATGCTAGTTAACTGTGGCTATGGAAAAGTCACATGATTTAGCCTCAGTTTTCTCATTCTAAAATCTTGTTTCCCACACAGAGAGGATATTTGGAAAAAGTTTTGTAAGGCTTTGAAAACTATAGAAATTTAAACTCTTATTGTCATGCAAATAATGTTCATCAATATTTCCTGACCCTCCAACCCCACTCATCCCCTTTGTAAGCTTGATTTCCATTTTGAGTTTTCTTAAAGTGGGACCTACCTGTCTGGCCTCCCTCTCTGACTTTGTGCTCTCCTTGGACAGTACCACTGTCTCCTCCAAGCTCATTGACCATTTTAAGCGTGGCCCACAATAGTATCCATTTGACCTGGAAGCCCACAAGTAAAGCTACCCAGTACCTCGTTCACTGCACTTCAGCTTCCCCTAGAGAGCAGGAGGCAGATGAGGAAGAGGAAGATGGGAGAGAGGTATGTGCAAAATTATCCTCTAGGAATCCCCATTTGAATTGCTTGCTAGGTTCCTGAGGTCAACCCAACCAGCAATTATTTCAGAGTGGTCCAGACTAAACAATCTGCTGGAGGATATTGTGAGAATGATGGTGGGAAGAGAAGATTTAGACTTAAAATATCTTCTTTTTATAAGGACTAGGACTATTCTGACCCCCTCATTTTATAGATGAGGAAATGAAGCCCAGAATGAGAAAGTTGCTTGACCAAAGTCCCACTGCAAGTGAGCAAATGACGGGAAAGATGGTGGTGGGGACAGGGAGAGTCCTGGGTTGAGGGTGATGAATGCTTGGCTTGGCCAAAACCTCTACCACAATAGCATATTGGGCTTTTGTGTTCCAGGTTCGAGTGAGGGACCCTGAGGTTCTGCTGGAAGGTTTGGCTTCTGGTACAGAATATAGCATTGCTGTATATGCCCTCTTTGGGGAGGAAATCAGTGAGTCCCAGAGCATCCGAGCCAAGACCTGTAAGTTATACTTTGATGATTCTTTCATAAATCCCATTTCTCCCTTTTTATTTCTCCTTTTGACTCCGCCTTCCTCCAAACTTTGGACACTTATCTATCATTCTTCCGTCTTCTAACAAGCATTATCCTCTTACAGAAGAAGAGTTATCAAAGAGTCTTTCATAGGGGAGCAGGGAGGGATCAAAACAAGATATTTCCTTCCAGATTTGTCTCCTCCTTGGTCAAATAATCCCCCAAATCTACTAGTACATTAATTTATAAGGCACATTCAAAGATATATATGAGAATCCAAACCCTCATAGTTCCTAAGTGCATGATGTTGAATTTGTAGTGTCTTTGGATCTCCCCAAACACCTGAGCTTCTCTGAGGTCAGCCACAGCTCTGTTCGAGTTCACTGGGAGGCATCATCGAGGGGAGTTCGCATGTACCGTGTGTCCTATGTCTCACTGGAAGGGAACCAAGCTGGGGAGGTGAGTGTCTGACAGGAGAATATGACCTCAGCCTTGGTAGGGCATATTCCTGAGGGTCCCAGAATACAACCTGCAAGCCACCTTGGATTTCTTTTCTCAACTCTCTACTCCTCTGGAATAAAAAATGCTTTTTAGAAATCTAGGCGAATGACATAGAATGACAATTTATTAGGTCACCTTGAGATGGTGGAATGAGAAACCAGGGGTAGGAAAATGTTAAGGAAAGTAATAGGAAACAGAGTAGAGGGAGGGAAGAGTAGAAATGCTGCTGGTAGTTACCTTAGTAGCTGGGAAATTTTTTGAGACCATATGCCCTAGAAACGTGACTTACTTACTCATTCTAAGCTCCCTGGCTTCCGGTTCTTTCCCCACTCGTTTTGAGATGCTTATCATTCAAAGCATCCACCCCTCATTCCCTTCTTCCCTCTGTGACACACTCTTAAAGGAAATCAAGTTTGCTATTTCTAGTATTTACAAGGAAATAGAATAAATTCAGAAGAATCACCATGGGGTTACATGTGATCAAAGTGCATGAAAGAAAACTACCTAAATGTCCAAATAGCTTCTAAGCTGATGAGTGCTACCTAATGTTGAGGTTCTTTTGAACATGTCTGCGGTTTAGTCCCTGTGGACTATCTTCTCAGGAAGACACGTTCATGTGACTACCATCCACTTCAACTATCTGCTCTATACCTAGGTCTGCCTTTGCCATGGTTCCACTTAACTTTTGGTTTTATTTGTTAATCTTATTGCAGAATTTTACAATCCATGCCAAGCCTATAAGCAAATAGGAATCACCACCCCTGCTTGACTAACCCATAATCTTGGCCAATATAGTTCCATGTGCACCCTAACTAACTAGTTATGGCCTCTGCCTAGCCAATGAGAGAGGGGACAAGGGATGTCACCATATGTGCAAGAACAACTGAAAGGATTAAATATAGATGTGGGCTTCTACAAGAGAAAAAATTCCCTAATGAGTAATGAGTACCATAACTATAGACTCTGTCCTGTGAGGTTTTTGCAAAGAGGAATAATTCACCTCCAAAGTTGTAGAGTCACTACAAGCCATGTTTTGTGGGTTCTTTACTGAAGGACAGATGTAGATGAACCTCAGTATCCAGAGGCCTTGACTCCTGAGAATAGCCAGAGTGACTTTGGGAGGGGAAGTAATTTGCATGGCCCTCAGGCAAGGTGGATGCCCCATTCTCTTTCTAGGTGAGAGTGACACTCTTGCCCCAGCTGCGGTAGAAGCCTAGAGCTTACCCTTACCTTGCAGATAGATGTCTCCAGGAATGCCTCCTCTGTCAACCTGGCCCCACTGTCCTCCTCCACCTCATATATTGTCAGTGTCACATCAGTCTACAAAGAGGGGGATTCTTCCACACTCACTGGACGAGTGACCACACGTGAGTGAACAGAAAACTGTGGTGAGGGGGTAAGAACTCTCTAAGCCAAAGGATGAAAGAGCACCCTAATACATCCCCATAGATAGGCAGCATAGCACAAGGAAAGAAACATTGAACTTGGAATCAGGCAAACTGGATTTATCTGACATTAAACAGTTGTGCGATCATAGGTAAGTCATTTAATCTCTGAGTCTTAGTTTCCTAGTCCTTAAAATGGAAATAATAAATGCTTACCCTTAAACTCCTATATAAATATAAGCTATTATTATACATTCTCTTCTGGCCCCTGGGAGAGGACATTCTTTATGAGGATTGCATGGATCTAGATTCAGAGATGCTTAATAAATATTTACTGAATTAAATTAAAATGCAGAACAGCAGAAACAGAATATTAAGTCTATAGAGCAAGATTATAGAAAAACAAGTGTAACTCCTAGGAAAATATGTGAGTTTTTATCCCAATCTGGTTGAAGTCTTCTAAAATTTAGGGGAAGACAGAGGAAAGTGATGGCATGGAGGTAGAAAGTTGGAGTCTCACAGATCTATTTAACCCCTACAGAGACAGAAGCCTATTTCTGTCTCCTACCCCCTACCGACTCCTACTCTGCCTACCACGTGTTCCTATTATCCCAGGAATCTAAAAATGATTCATGAAATCAGTGAATTACAAAGATTTCTGCCAGCCCCTGGACTCCCAGGCTGCAGTCATTTGAGATCCGTAGTATGAGTTGGGGCCAGATGTCAGGGTGTTGTTGAGCTCCCCAGCCATCTGCTCTGCACCTACTCATAGGCAGCTGGAAACAGCAAAGATGGCATAGGACTAATGGGGATTGAGATTTCAAAATTCAAGGTCAAAGGTTTTCTTGTTGTTTTTTTTTTTTTTTTTTTTTTGCCTGGTAGGAAAAGTCCCAGCCCCAAGCCACTTGAAAGTAACTGAATTGCCAGGGGATGATGTCAGACTGGAGTGGGCTGCCGCTGCAGCCTCTGGTGTGGTGGTCTATCAGATCAAATGGACACCTTTGGGTGAAGGAAAGGCTTATGAGGTACAGTATAAGATATGGGGTCCTGGTGGGGAGCATTATGAGTAGAGTCTGATAGATCTCTGTCTTAAGAAGGAGGTAAAAAAGTCCACCCCCACCATCTCATGACAAAAGGACCACTGATAGGGGGAGGGAATTCTCAGGAGCTGCCCATACCCTTCCCTGAAGGTCAAGTCCTAGGGCTGAGGGTCTGGGTTTAGACCACTGCTGCTCCTTCCCCAGAGAAAGTCAGCAGAGTAGGCACCATCTTTCTCTAGACCAAATATAGCAAGTTCTCTCAGCACGCATGTACCCTGGGCAGGAGGAATTCAGCCCAGACAATCAGGAACCCAGAGAACTAACATCTCTTAATGGGATGAATCTCTTCTACAAATATGCACAGGTTAAATTAGTCAGTCTCAGGACTTGGGAGAATGTTGATCTCCATCCCACATTTTCTCTTTTTCTCTCTCATCACAGATTTCTGTCCCAGGGAACCTAGGCACTGCTACTTTGCCTGGTCTAGGGAAGCATGCAGAATATGAGATCTCCATCTTAGCCTATTACAGAGATGGGGCCCGTAGTGACACAGCATCCCTCCGATATACTCCGAGTAAGTGATAAATTCCCCTCTTTGACCACTGAGAGGAGATTGTCCAAATAAGACTGGAAACACAGTTCCAGATCTGTGATGTATACATACTTGTATACAAAATATAACCAGAAGCATGTTGGAGCCAGCTCCTAAGGGGCACAAGAACCAATTGCTAAATTTTTAGCGTGAGCATTTATTTATACTTCCAAAATTGGCAAATGCTACAAGTCAAGGCTCAATTTTCCTTTGTCAATTGTCCAGACTCAAGAAAATGATGGGGAAAATGTTAATAATGCAGACTAAGCTTAAAAGTGTATCAGGAATGCATTTTTTTTCAGAAATCTGGTTGTTAAACATTTACCAGTATGCTCAAGAATATACTATCCATAGAATCACCATGGTGTGATGATCACTATTAAATTATATACTTCATTAATGATCACCAGTAGCAAGAGAGTAGGGACATGGATAATATAATATCTAGGAGAATCTCTTTTAGTGAGAATTTAGTAATACAACCAAGGTGTAGTGATAAATATTTAACAATCAGCCCTCTGAAAAAAGGTACTTTTGATACATTTTTAATAAACCATCTTTCTGTATTCATAGCAAATCTAAGACCCAAGGGGAAGGCTAAGAAAAAGAGGTTAAGTGACTTGCCTAGGATCGTACAGGAGTGTCTAAGGACAGATATGAACCCTCTTGACTCCAGATCTAGTGCACTATTTACAGTGCCACCAATATGCCTCTCCTGATACACTTCTTAAAAGTTTATTTATTTTAGAATATTTTTCCATAGTTACATGAATCATGTTCTTTTCCTCCTCTCCTCCCATGCCCTTCCTGTAGCCAACAAGCAGTTCCACTGGGTTTTTTTTAAAACCCTTACCTTCCATCTTGGAGTCAATACTGTGTATTGGCTCCAAGGCAGAAGAGTGGTAAGGGTAGGCAATGGGGGTCAAGTGACTTGCCCAGGGTCACAGCTAGGAAGTTGCTGAGGCCAGATTTGAACCTAGGACCTCCCGTCTCTAGGCCTGACTCTCAATCCACTGAGCTACCCAGCTGCCCCCAGTTCCACTGGGTTTTACATGTGTCATTGATCAAGACCTATTTCCATATTATTAGTATTTGCACTGGGGTGGTTGTTTCGAATCTCCATCCCCAAACATACTGCCATCAACCCATGTGATCAAGCAGTTGTTTTTCTTTTGTGTTTCTGCTCCCACAGTTCTTTC